>NW_024539597.1:0-207965 GCF_016647785.1 Suillus fuscotomentosus
TATGAACGTCGTCCCATGCTCGTATTATTCACACACTTTCGACCTGAAAATCTGCCAAAACCGACTGCCACCCTGGGTTGCTAACGCGAACGCCCTGGATATGCGTGTGGAGCATATCTAAAAAGGCTTAGCCCTGCAGCCAAAAACGCAAGAAAAACATTGCCGTAATGTCTGAGGTTAAATTGTCAGGCCGCTGCTGGAGGCGGAATTTCCAACCACTCTGAGCAGCAGTCCAGCATCCAGTACTTTCGTGTTGGCAGATTGGTTTTCCAATGAAGGGGACAAGATCAATGTCGATGTGCCCTCCATTCCATCTGGTTGGTCAAGCTGTGCGTAGATCTCGTGAAGGCGTTCATAATAGGGTGTGAGTTCCGTTGCAGGAGGAGGAGGTTGTCACTCTCTCATTGAGACTATCGGCTTCTCAAAGTTCATAAGTGAGCGAGCGTGAGCTCGACACTGTAGCGCAGCTATAGCCATGAGTCCATGGTTGATGCTAGAGAGTACTGAATCGACCCGGATAGGCTGCTGCTGACGTATCGCAAATTCAAAATTTCCTCGTGATCTTCTGCCTTCAGCTTTTTTCGGTAGATCCTGTCGCTGGACTCGCACATATGCGCTGAGATGGTCCGACAACGTGAAATAGCCTGGAGCAAATATGTTCAGCGATAATGATGAAAATAATCGGATTTGAAGATGCCTGTACCCTGAGGAACTTCAGGTCTGGAGTGGACGAACTATCAGAAGCCACTTGATCTTTCAAAACAGCTGTTTGACCGCCAGAAAGTGCGGGATTTGGCCAGTCTGCGCGAGGCCTATACACTGTACAGACAAGTCACACTGGAGTCAAAGTTTGGGGACAAGTCTGCCAGCAGTTGTCCGGAAAGTGCCGGGAAGTCAATCAAAGGATGAAATTGGTTTGTCGGCCCACCATCACATAATACATTACGTCTTGATTATGTCATAATTTAGCGTCAGCGCCCGCCATCCCGCCATCAGCCTCTCCCCTCTCCCGCTATTTCACGTTGCCCGCCGTGCCCACAGACAACATAATTGACTGCAGCTCCACAGCTGCCAAATACTCCAGGTGCTATCCTGCAGATGTCATCAATCGGACTCGTCGTTGATTGCCCTTACTGATGCGTGACACAGGGGTGGGGTGACTGAAGTGCTGACGGGGGTGGTTGATGTAGATGACAGGGTGGCTAGCCGCTGACAGGGGTAGCTGATGGCTATCACTGAAAACAGGATAACCCGGTATGACAATATTTACCTTATAAGGTTGGCGAAATCTGTGTTGTCCTTATATGCCCATGTATTGGCCTACTACTTATCAAGCATCATATTCAGGCCTGTTTCGTGAGCTTGTTTGTCGCGTTCGATACATTAATCTAAAGTATGTCGAATTCTAAGCTGGTGGTCTAGTTTTTGCATTCATACGTAAAAATTGCTTAATACTATATAGCAGCGCAGAATGATAGGAAGACGTCGATGCTGTAGGCATACGCTCAACGTATATGGCGCTATCTGAGTGGTCGGCAATATCATCGGCTTTGGTGCCACGTTCGTCCAATGGGCATCTTACCACTGGGCGTTCTGGTTTGTATGCGCCCTCATCATACCGCCAGAAATTGCAAAAGCCAAAGACAATCTTGAACCGGCAGCAACGAAATGGAAAAGTCTTGACTTACTCGGCTTGACCATCCTAACGGTACAAATTTTCACGGCTGGGCATCTGCAGCCGTGCTTGTCCCGCTAATCATATCGATCGTGATGATCATCGGGTTTTTCTACTGGGAAACACTCATACACGTGGATACAGCTTCCATGTACGTCATCAGGGATACTTCCACCTACCACCGATCATCGGCTGATCTGGTACCAGACCACCGGTTTTATCCCAATTTCTCCATTATTTTTGCCGTGGCGCTCTTGCCATTCTTTTGGTGGTTCACAGTGTTCGTGATTTTTACCGTCCTGTGGCAAAACGTATTTGAGTGGTCCGCAATATCATCGGCTGTGCACATGTAAGATCTCGACTGTCACTCCACGTTTCCCGTCATTCAGACCGTTTTAACTTACCAGGCTCCCGATCGGTGTCGCATCTTTCATTATGAGTTTCACCGGATCGCTCTCTCGGATCTTCAGTCCGAAATGTATTATTCTGACAGGCGTGTCTTTTTGCATGATCGCGACCGTATTGCTGGCGCTGGGCGGGGGGAAACCTATTGGCCATATGTATTCCCAGCTTTATCTCTAGGGAGCGCAGAGTCATGCTGACATATGCGTACGCAAAGTAAGTTCAAATTGTCTTGGTTTCATTAACGCATTCCAATCGCTGTAATTACAGCGTTGCTATATTTCAAGTCGCACCTTCGTCTATGGCAGGCACAGTTGGTGCCATCTTTAACGGCGCTCTTCAATTTGGATCAGCAATTGGTCTCGCTGTTGCCAGTTCAATAGAGACATCCGTGGAGGCCATCCATGGGGGCTCACATGAGTATAAAGGACGAGCCGCAGTATTTTGGTTCCTCTTGACAGTTGCCTCTATTCTGTAGATTCAGTATCCATATTCTATGACCGCAGTACGGACCACGCACCCCAACCAGAACACGGCGACCCCAGACATCCTGCTCGACGGAGCACGGACTGTGACGAAAAGCTCGATGACGCGAACGTGACCATGATCGAAAAAGCCGACCTAGCGAATCTACAGGGGTAGGTTCTTTTTGATGAGCGTTCCTTTAGACGACCACTTTCGTTGATGACATATTTCTTTTTCACTATTTTCCCGTTAACGACGATACCGCGATGACTTGCAGGGCAGATGTTTTTTTATTTCATTATTAGAGGTAGTGTAGACTTCATGCTGTTTTTTTTGTCAGGCCCGCTACCTATCTGACCATGCGTATATCAATCGACTGTATCGCACATGTGTGAGAGACATACGATCGATGTACTGATTATATCACAGATAGGATTTCAAATTTGACGCCGAACTTGACCGGGTTGGATACCGTTTGGATGAAAACGGGTGACCGTGATTGGTTAATGTAAATGGCATGATTGATTACTTAATTTGGCCATCCGGATTCCGATATCGCAGGCTCTGGATTCATACAGGATGTCTAATACAAAACACGAACCCGCAGACATTCTCTGCTGAATCGTACGTACTTTGAAACACAATCACAACCTCCTTCATTTGACGTCGACATACAGGGCGTTCACGAATTTATCCAACGGCAACGACAGGCTAACCGATCCGTCGTGCTTGTAACGGTGAGAGTCGTTATCACAGACGCTCGCGTGATTCACTCTGAACTCGAATCAGAGCGGAGGGACCACCGTACCGCTAGAGCTCAATGTGTAAGAACGATCAACCACCCACAGCCGTACAGGGTTACTGACTTCATGTTCAGTAAATGTGCAGCGTCCGCTTCCTCGATAACTTCAGCGCAGGTACGTGCTAATGTTCTTTTCATTATATTCCTCTAATCATGATGTAGGTACCCGAGGTGCAACATCTGCCGAATATTTCCTCAAAGCTGGTTATGCCGTCATATTCATGCATCGCTAGTTCAGCCTGCAACCTTTTAGTCGACGTTATTCCCACTCAACCAATCCATTCCTCAACTTTCTCGAGATTGACGCTGCATCACCGTTATCTTCGACTATTGACTCGGCGTTACCTGTGTACGTATTGATCGTTATGTCGGACGTGTTCGCATTCTTGCCATGGCTATTAAGTGTCGGTAAACAAATTGCAGTAAAACTTCCTATCAACATGTCCACCATTGTGGTTCCTATCTAATATTTTCTGGTCCGTATCAGGCGCCACTTGACACCACGCTGTGCTGTGTCTCCCTACCATACTTGATGGCACACGAGCCGAATATAAATATCCCCCTCTGAACCCCCCCCCCCCCCCCCCCTTCATCTCAGTACGCTATCCTACGGCACAATTTCCCTCGTTGACCCCATCATGAGCAGCGAGGACCACAAGTATGATGTTAATAGCGTCGAGAAGAACCAGCCCGACGTTGGAGTTTATGTCGTTACTGACGGAAGGCACCAGTTCGACGTCGCTTCTGTTCAGATGTGCGTCTATCTTTGTCTTGTTATAGCCAGCTCATTGATTTAATTAGGATTGCTATATGTCGTGTCACGGTATCGCCCTTACAAGTTGACTCACGAAGAGTATAGAGAGCTGGAACGCTCGGTACAGGACTTTTCCTGGGTTCTGGGAAAGCTCTCAGTGGCGCAGGCCCCCTCAGTGCCCTTATCGCATACGCCCTCGTAGGCTCAGTGGCATACTCGTACGCTCGCACACCCTTTCATCAAACCTTTCTAATGCTTTTTAGATCGCTGTGTTCCATCGGTGAAATGACGTCTCATGCATCATGCCCCAATTTCAGTGAGATTCCCCCATTTTGGTATGTGGGATAGTTCGTATCATTTGAAATGTGACATTGATCGACGCAATTCAGCCGCACGATGGGTCGACCCTGCACTTGGTTTCGCAGTAAGTATCAAGTTTCTCGATTGAAGTGCGCTATCGCTAATTGATTGCTGTCCAGGTTGGATGGGTAAGTCAACTCCTTCGCGGTTCATGCGGCTTCTGACAGTCATCGCAATTTTTTCAGAACTACTTTTATGTGAGCTAATCATTCGTCCCTGCACGTAACCAACACATTTGCGACCACGAACGTCGTGAAAGACAGATGTTAATTGTCCTCGAGGACCAATGTGCTGATGAGTAGCTATAGAGAAGACGCCATCAACAAAGAAAGAAAGAAAGAAACAGCAATATTTGGACGCGTTTAGCCAAATAAAGTTGTTCCCGTACAGACACGAAAACGAATCTAGATCCTCAAAAAATGAAACATCCGATGGCGAATGAAGCTCATGGGGTATACGCCTCACGAGGATGACAGGGAAAACCCCGATCATCAAAACAAAGCCGAGGCTCCTAGGAGTCGGGGAATCAAATTAATCAAAAGCGAAACTAGCGCCGCAGCGCCACATGCCGAGATACTCGAATAACCACCGCACGCCTGCCACCAAGATGCCTACTCCTCCTTGAATTGTCTGAAGATAGAAAATCCAGGGTGAACCAGAGAGGCCTGCCGACCTCCGATCGATTAGAAACGATGGATTATCTTCAACCTAATCGTGAATCACCCGCGTCTGTGACGCTGACGCAAGAGGATTATCAAAGAAAGCCTCAGGAAGCTTCGCAACCGTCGGATTTCCGCCACAAGAAAACGGAAACTCGACCATCAGGTCGATCGTAATACCTTGGGTGTCAGCTGCGATTACATAAAATTCCGAAAGGGCATGATCAGAGCCGATCGGGTGGGCTGCTCTCCGCATCTGCCGCGCGGACCTCGATGGTTGTCCGTGTCATCAATGATCAAGCCGTATCAACCGGAAGCATCCTACCCTGGGATAGCGTTCGGAGTATAATGATGCTCATCCCACATTTGATAGAACATCTGCAGTGATCAGGCTCGTTGACTGAGGTAGAAAGCTGCGGCGATAGAGCCAGCTCACTGAAGCAACCTAGGCGTTGCTTTGAGAAGAGCGTCCGTAACACGAGGCGTCCTCGAGGATTCGATCGAAGCTCCGCAGGCCGTGATGATACCGTTGTCGGCAAGCAACTTGCGAATCAGGGCAGATCTCGTCGAGGCAGACCACCTAAAACGGCCTCAAGCGACCTTGATGCGGACTGTGCGGCCAATAATACGTACATGCGAAGTACGTATCGGCCGCTCTCCAAAGGTACATAAGAGGTGAGATCAGCCTCTCTTCTGCTTCACGATCCCCTCCTAGCTTCTCAGGCCTGAAAAGGCGCGCTGACCGTGCGCGACGTGCTTTCCATAGACCTGACCGTGGTCTTGCACGCCCCGTAGTCGCGACGAAGGGATTTTGAGCGCGATCAGGAGCCGAAAGACCATATACGACCCCTCCTAGCTTCTCAGGTCTGAAAAGACGCGCTGACCGTGCGCGGCTCGCTTTCTATAGACCTGACCGTGGTCTTGCGAGCCCCGTAGTCGCGACGAAGGGATCGATATCATTTCGAGCGCGAGAGCGCGGGACATTGGGTATGGAATGGACTATTCGAGGTGCGGCCTTCCGGAATGCAAAAACGTCAGCATCCCTCGCGACAATCATCGACGATAATACGTCTCGACAGCACACACCAAGTACTGTGAGTCGCACTCGTCCTCCATGGCTTCGCTACATTTGCTCGTCATTGTCATATTTTCTGATTCAACAATTCATCTCAAGACGCAGTCAGTGTCATCCTTCTTCGCTTCTGAGGTCCTAACATGTCTTACTCGACATTGAGCCGACTTCTCGAACAGGCACTGCCGGTCTGTCAAAAGCTCGAAGGGATGTGGTGCTTGGAATGAACTGTGACATTTTACTGGAGGTTGATGGTGTTGAACGCGGCCGAGGGATTGTGGGTACCTTCCTCTAAGCTGCAGAGGTGCGTGTAATATGTATTGCGCATTTTTATGGAGCTAACTACCTCATTTACATAGGCACCCAAGAGATAAACTTACCTCTCCCTCATCTCCTTCTCGCCCTCCTCTACTCCTCTCATTCTGGCGCCTTCCGGTGTGGTTCGCATATGTTCGAGCCACGTCAGCATTTGCTGACATGCGCTGGGCATGTGCGCTAAGCACTGGCGGTTGTTGGGATCGGGCAGTAGTGAATGGTGGTCTGGATGATCCCTGAATCCCACTTGAAACCTATTCTGCACTTTGGCCTTTCTTCAAAGAAACTGCCGCTGATATCCGAGTCGGATCTCTGTTGGTTTTAGCTGTCTGCAACTGACGCCGAAGCTCGCAGCCTTACCCGGCTCCGACCCTGCTCCTTCTCTTTTCCTATTCTGAAATAGTTTGACCACCGGATCTCAAAACGAATGAGGTACAACTCCCTTGAGAAGGGTCAAGACCTCAGTCACCACCGGCCGAGCATATCTTCCGGTCATTGATAAGTAAGGATCCGACTCAGCTTCAATCACTCATTAACGCTACTTCCTGCAAGTTTCTCGACGGGACGCCATCCAGAAAGTCGCACTGTACTACATGGTCTGGCAACAGGATATGTCATATCGTGATCTATGTTTCTGTCTAAGGATGACTGGTCTTCGATGATATGGCTGAACTCGATCTCATATTTGGATTTGATCCCTGCGACCAACTTCTATTCCATGGCCAAAATCTCGACTCTATGGCTGAACTCGATCCTGTTACATCCTATGGTACAACGAGTTCAATTATATACCGCCAAACTCGATCCTATACCGGCACCGCCGAGCTTGATAGTACGCCGGCGCCGCCAAACTCAGTCAACCACTTCAGCAGTGCAAATCGCGACGCCTTGCTTTCATTGGACTTCAAGGCACGAACGATATCTGTTGTGGTTCAACCCATGTTATTGTTCCTGCAGACGGTGTTGATGATGAGATTAGGGTAGAGAATTGGCGAGGCATTGATAAACTACGCGTATCGTACCGAGCGTCTCTGTATAATCCTATACAACCCAATGTGACTTCCTGGCCAATCAAGTATAAAACCCGCAATACCATGATGCCAATGAAGCAACCGTCCATATGATGGTACAGATGGCAAGAATTTCTATCTCTTTACTTATTGGACGGGAGAGCCTTTGGGCTAGAAAGGCCCAATGAGAGACACTTTTTCGAACGCGCTTCATCACTTCAGTACAGTTTTAGTACTGTCACAACATGATTCATGCAGCCAATGCCAAATGAAAACCATCTTGATAATTATCGACTATCCGTCATAGGGGATAGCGTTCTACGCATATATATCTTGTTTTCAGCAATTAGCGTGTTTATCAATCTGTTTGAGTTTAATCATGATAAAGATTGGTCGCAAGGGATAACAATATATTTCTATACAAGACTATGGCTTCTGCACTGCTATATTTTATACGATCATAGACATTGTGGGGATTATAATGTGTATATAAGGGTTTATCATAGATCTTGGTTTTCAGTGATCAGGCTGGGATCGGCGTCACAGTGGCTGACGTAGATCGTGGCGGGAGTGCTGATGAGTCAGAAAAGACAACCCGGAACTTGCCGACAAAACACACCCCAGACACAGACTAGTCTGCGGCCATTTCCTACATGCCCTCCGCCATAGCACGGTATTCAACGTTACCCACAAACAGATGGAGGCCCCGTATCTTCCGTACCATGTTTGGTGTGTGCATATAAATACTAATATTATTGATTCATCGTGCCCAGTATCTTCTGTAATGATTCGTGAAAAGTGACTGCGAAGGGGCGCCGAATGTACCTACCGAGCGGCCATGTACAATAGTCAGTCGTTTAGCCACTGTTGAGGGCGAGTAAATAATGTCCAGGACCAAAACAACCCGCCACCTCTGCGTACCGGAACGTCTGGTGCCTTCCTGTGAACGTCGCGTTGATCGATTGTCGCGCGGTCTCAAATTCGCGGATTCCCTCGGCTGGGTATTGCATGGAACGCGAACGCTCCTCCCTATTTGAGGTTTAATTGTCAGGGTACAAAGATACGCAGGATGATGGTCGACGAACATGCAGAGATGGATAGCACCGTCTTCCAAACCGTGAAGATGGGAAAGAGCCAAGTCGAGCATCGCCCAGGCGTTGGTCATGATTCATGTCGCTGGCAAATTAGGCGTCAGAAACTGGTGCGAAACTCAACCTGAGCTTTGACAGATCGCAGGGCTGGAGGCCATTTAAGCACATAAAAAGGCTATTCTAGGGTCAAGATACCTGACCGCAGGCAAGTACGGTAGCAGCTCACAGATGGTCGTCCTCTGCGTGACCTCTTACGCAACGGTAAAGAGGATCCATCTCACCTTCGTGCGCTCATATCGCACAACTGCAAGTCGCTCTTGATGTCTACCGCGGCGCTTTCAAACGTTCTCATGAGCTCGTCGATGCTTGCCTGCGCGTTTTAGAAATTGGAAGCAAGCGATGTTGGACTATATCCACTCGCGGACCTGGGCGACGCGCAAATTGACCAAATTGTCGAGATGAGCGATCATCTTCCATCTCTTGCTCGCCGCATTTGACAAAGTCATCTGGCTCTCGTACGCCTATAAAGCAAACGTCTGATTCTGGCGCGAACTATGGCAGATCCCCAGGTCATTTCGGACGATAGCTCTGAGGAAGTGGAGGAAGAGGCGAGAAGAATCAGAGAACGCTTTATCGTAGATGAAAATGAGGATGAGGAGGAAGACGATGACGATGACGAGGCAAGGCATCGAGGAAGGAAGCGGCGTAAGAGGAGACATCGGAGGCGCAGTAAGCATATATGAATTGGGCTTATTATTACAACGTTCTAATTATTCTCTCAGACGAGGAGGCCTTGGAAGAAGACGACCTTGAGCTGCTAGAGTAAAAACCGGGCGCTTCATTCGGGAATCGACTGACTCGTTTACGGCGTAGGCCAGAAGGTGGTCTCCACCCGCTCCATCGACCTCTAAGCGCCAGCCAGTTGTGGAATCGTCAGAAGATGAGTTAGATAACGAGGACCGGCCGCCGGTCCAGGATATTAAGCGGATTTGGGATGATGAGCGCGCTGGAGGTGGACGTGGTCGATTTCAACGAAGGCGCTGGCGCTATGGACGAGCAGGAACGTGAGGAAAGACAAAGAGAGAGGCAAAAGCGAGAGAGGGAGAGGTTGACGCATGCTCTTCCCTGTTTTTTCGTCCAGGAGTTCGAAGTCCTGTATATTTGGACGCACAGACGGGACGACATCTTGTATCTCAACCCTCGAGAAATGCGCGCTTCAGTGATGTCAGTTGGGGGCGCACCTCTAGGTTTTACGCTCAATAAAAAAATGACGAGTCGCCTGCAGATGCCGCGGCCGGTGACTGCAGATGCAGCTTTGCGTCCTGCAGATACAGGCTTTTTGTCCTGCAGATGCAGCGGATTTGCGTCCTGCAGATGCAGCTTTTTGTCCTGCAGATGCAGCGGCTTTGCGTCCTGCAGATGCAGCTTTTTGTCCTGCAGATGCAGCGGCCGGTGACCGCAGATGCAGCTTTGCGTCCTGCAGATGCAGCTTTGCGTCCTGCAGATGCAGCTTTGCGTCCTGCAGATGCAGCTTTGCGTCCTGCAGATGCAGCTTTGCGTCCTGCAGATGCAGCTTTGCGTCCTGCAGATGCAGCTTTGCGTCCTGCAGATGCAGCTTTGCGTCCTGCAGATGCAGCTTTGCGTCCTGCAGATGCAGCTTTGCGTCCTGCAGATGCAGCTTAGCGTCCTGCAGATGCAGCGGCTGGAAATAATACGACCAAACAACTGACTACTTTAAAGGAGGCTGATATGCGATAAATACTGAATCCGCGCCCCAGACATGTAATAAGGCCTGACATAGGTCAACCAGGGTCATGCCCGAGCGCTGCCCGCGGGTCGACCTAAGCGTGAGAGCGTTTGGGAGGTGGGAGGTCAGATCTCAGACCTGTAAATTACGGGGTGGTGAGGAAAATGAAAATCGGAAAATTGAAAGAAGGGAAAAGCTCAAAACGAGCGTGGCTTTACCCTTAATTCTAGATATCAGCGTTGATTCAACGCGGGAGAAGCACGATGAGCCAACCTAAAATTTTAACGCTCCTGAGCGTCTGAGGCACCCGACATGGTGCCCACGGTTCAAGTATAGGTGGCGGGCAACGAGGGCGGCGGCGGGAAAACGAGAGAGGGTGGCAGGAAGGACTGCAGGCAATGAACGAGAGAGACGCGGGAGGGACTGCAGCCAATGAGAAAGGTGGTGCACAAGCGAGAGAGATGGCGGGCAACGAGAGAGGTGGCACGCAACGAGGGAGACAGCGGGCAACGAGGGAGGCGGCGCGCAACGAGAGAGGCGGCGCGCAACGAGAGAGGCGGCGCGCAACGAGAGAGGCGGCGGGCAAACGACGAGATAAGATGATCAATGGCTATGTAAGACGGCGGGCAGACAGACCTTTGGTGGTTGACAAACCTTCCCCCGGTAACTCCCGCGTAACGCTGACAAAGACTTGACACAGACCTAGACACAGACCTGGACGCGGAGTCTGCGCAGACCTCACACAGACTTCCCAATACCCTGACTTTCTGACGTCAAGAAGGTTGATACTTGGCTTTCAAAAGACAAAAGATCATCTCATAGGATTTTGGATATGGTGTATTGTCATGGATCTCCAGTAGTAACCATCAAAATAAAGTAACGCTCTGTCCCGACATTCCGAGAATAATCGAAAATGCGTTGAAGAATGGGGCATCTATCGCGCTCGTGTCGGGACATGATAGCAAGGTATTGTTGGTTCTCATCGCTGCGCAGTGGTAAGTCGTGACATGCACTGAATTTTATTTCTCAGGGTGGACCGAGTGCTATACTACTTCCATGCCACCGATCCAAGGGATAACCAACAGAAATCCATCATAAAGATGGTAGGATGTCATTACTTGCCTCTCAGAACCACTGACGCCATTTCTCCTTCGCAGAATCCAAGACCAAGCACTTTAAGCGCATCCAAGGATGGAGCAAATACGCATACGAGGACATGGTATGATATTCTTTTGTCCGGTTTGCACGTATCTAAGCTCCTGCGTAGGTCTACTTTGATAATGAATTCGCTTCTGACCTGTCGAAAGAGGGTACGCCCAGTTGCTTTAGATGAGCTATCATCGGCTGAAGACCGTTTTCAAGGCGTCCTTGTCCGTCACACAGATCCAGGAGGGCTCACTTGGGAGCAATATGAACAAGGGATCAAGGTCTGGTGCGCAGAGCACGATGTTAATCCTGTTACACCGCCTCCAGGCAACGAGAACGTACTCGAGATTGCGCATTTCAACGACATATACCAGGTTTCTAACCAGAAGCTCAATGTAGTATTGATTTAACTCGTGGATATTCACAGGATTAACAGCCTTTTTCAGGTCAACGGCAAGGAAGAGAACATCGATGTGGCGAAGTTCACCACTTTATGGTCCAACGCATCCAGGACGGATTGACCATTTTTTTCCGGCGACACCTTCTCCCCGTCTTACCAAAGTTCAACCGCCAGAGGAAAGCATATGGTGATGGGACATCCGTTCTATGCTTCTTCAACAATGCTCATTGTGACGTACGTCAGACTGGTCACGAGTCTAAGGGAGGTCCCCATCGAGAGGGTTATGAACGCTTCCATCGTTCGAGCTCGGCTTAAGCCAAGCCTTATCTCCGTAGCGCACCAAAGCACGTCAGTCTAGGCGTGATCCGCAAACCAACCTTCTCTATAGCGACGAGACTGAGCCATCATTTCGACTCGTCAAATGCGAGATTGAATTCGCTGATCTTATCGCGATTCAGCTTTTTCCTGCGGCTCTGATGAAGCCAAGGCGCCTTCAATAGTGTTGACTGTGACTCGTTATCATAATGCAAAACCTATGATGTATGGCTATGGAAATTGGAGTGAGGGGGAAAGACTAATGTATTCTGCTCTCTGCTCATTAGTTATTGTTACTGCGCCACTAACGATCAGGCTCTCCAGCGAACACCCCGACCGTGCCAGGAATGCCGTGAATGCATCATGAGGCCAGGTTAACAAGCCATGAACTTCCAGTATGCATAGATTGGGGAGTGAGAGAGCATTGAGAAGGTCAGATAATGTGTCTACATGAAGGCATAAGAATCGAAGTTTGGCGTGCATGAAAGGCTCCAAGTTTTCCTCGTCCCCCAGGTATGTGTCAATCGTCAATGAGGAGAGGTCGGGAGCTACCTGGAGCAAGTACAGAATGGAGTCATGGGTACTCGCATCAACCGAAACTTCTGTTAGACATCTCCACATGGGATCAAAAGACTCCAAGTCACCAAGGCCTAATCGATATGATGCCTCGAAATAGAAACTGCGCAGAGCAGGTAGTTGAGATGCAGAGCATGCAATAGGTGTTGAAACCTCATGTTCCAGATCATCAGCAATGCGTGCAGACAACCGCTCGACTGCTACGAAGCCTGTGAACAAATAAGGTCCAATTGGCCACGGGAAATCATAGAAGTCGACAGTGAGAGATGTGATCTGATGGATATAAGGCTGCAGAAGGTTTCGTAACTTGGCAGAGTCGCTGGTGAAGTCAGGCCACAGGAGGGCCAATGAGACTGGACGTCCTTGGGAACGCTTGAGCCATGTGTCATAGCAGACAGCGCGTCGCTGCCAGTCTCCACATTCAACTTTCACCAACAGCCTGCACCATAAGCTAGGCATCCCCACAGCAATATCTCTCCATCGTCGACAAATTTTGGTCAACAACAGGGGAGCTTCAAGCAGCCTTGATGAAAGCGATAGGTCATCAAGATGGTCATAGCAAGGCGCCATATCATGCAACGGCAGGAGTGCTTCATGGAAAATTTTGGATAGGACTTCATTTGGCAGATGCTGCTGGTATTCAAACGCCATATACCTGTCGAGATGACGCTTTGACTGCAGAACAAAAAGCCAGACTGCCGCGCTGTGCTATGGAATATATAGGTTGCCGATCTTCGTGGTCTCTTTAGAAGTGCACGGAGTCCTCAACTTGTGACTACTATACGCGCGTCGCAAAGGGAGATGAGACTGGGAAGAAGAAAAACGGGGCGAGCGAGAATCTTTCGAAGTGTAGTCTTAAAAGTAGTGCACGGGCCACAGTGCTTCACTAAGGAAGAAGCACTGCGAGGGAGGATCTCCATGTGGCAGCTCTACGAAGGCCCGGCTTCACCCGTCAACCCCAGTCAAAACCCACGACAGCCTCAGCCAGGCTGATCCAGCCCGCTTAGGAAACGTGCGGATGTCGCGCTCTGCGGTGGCCGACGAAATGTCGTCCATGAACATGCGGAGCACCTCAGAGCTCAGCTTCAATGTCATGAAGCGGGCGAGAAGTTACGATGATTAGGAAGTTAGCTGGGAGTTTGGTGATTTGTTGAACGCCTAGTTTGCCCGCAAGAATGCGGAGAACGCGAAGGCGTGTCTCAGCTTTGCCCCTCTCGTCCAGCGCATCTATCACGATGACGACAGGTCGTACGATTGACCCTGAGGGCCTCCCCAGTGGATGGGCATGTGGGGGACGCTCTTCGTCATCGAGGTGAAGAGTCGCGCGAGTACACGAGCTTCTGTCACACCTAGTGGCTCAGAGGGTGCTATTTGCGATGCAGGGTGTCGGCGATGATCATCTGGCTCTGCTTCGTGGCTGGCTGGGGCCGCAGGCTGTGGGTGCATGCGATCAGTTGGCGAAGAATCATCCCCAGATTTGGTAAAACGTGAATGACAAGATCGCGTCGGAGCCAAACGAGGGCGTTTATGATGGTGGTGGAGGTGTGGAAGACCGCGGGCGTGGTGGTACTGTCATGTGTTGGAGACCCAGAAAGGATCTTAGAGAGCAGGACATGGATGTAGCCTGGGTCGACAGGAAAAAGAGCTGCAGGCTGGGATGAAGCGTCAAGTTAAGATCAACGATAGGATATACTACGACGTACCCGGGGCCTTGTCTGAACATTGCCAAACTACAAACTGAAGGCAAGCGAACTTCAAGTCCACAGGACCCGCGAAGAACTGGGCGTCCAATGGCGCTCAGAAGCATAGGAAGCTATCTCATCTACCTTGAGGCGCATGACGCTGGCCGCGTGCACTAGATGCACGCCTTGAGCCGGAGGAAATCGTTTGCTTTCAAGTGCGAAAGCACAACAAGGAATCAGAGCAACGGATAATCCCACCTCGTATATTCCCAGAACTACGTATTGAGCAAAACGCCCTAGAGAACATCTTTTGGCCGCAGGCCCTGCGCGTCCGCGCGACGAGTAGACGTGGGCGAAATGAAAAATATAAGTTCGATCAGGCGATCGAGGGAAGATTTAGATCCTCGGGCCCTGCATGGTTGAGGCGTACATCAATCAATAAAACCACAAAGGGAGAACATACTCTACGAGATCTAACCATCGCTCGACGATCAAGTAAAATGTATAGTACCATCAATTTGTACATGTTCTCCACTTGCGCCTCAACATATGACAGGGCAAGGTTCAACACAGTTCCCACTTCTACATCGGCGTCAGATCTAGCAGACCAGGCAAAGAGAAACCGTCGCTTAAAAAAAACTCATCAGACCCTTCCAACAAAAGAGAGGAGGAAGACCTGCAATTTCAAGCACTAGCTCACCCTCCGTACCATCTTCTATTTTGGCAACCTCCCATAGTCATTGCACGTCTCCTAGTTCTCCACTACACTTCGAGCCAGTAGATGATACGCAAAACGAAGTTAGATGAGCCCGAGTTTTGGGAGACGCCTAGGGCACTATTGATGTCTTGGCCGGGAAATCCGAGAATGCTGTAATGAACGAGGTTATCTGCCGAAAGGGATGCCTGGCACTGTTTCTGATGCGTAGCAACAATGACTCGAGATCCCAGCCAAAGAGCATCACGTGGACGCGCCATGGTCAAGTCCTCGAATGTTTGATATTGTTTTCCCATGAGAAAGCTGTGGAGCAGACAACCGTAGCGAAGTGATCAGCGGCTGCATCGTGACGCGTAGAATCAAAATCTTTAATTCCGAGCTGAAAATGTAGATATGTCTGAGGTGCGAGTTGCAAAAATCAGCATCAATGACCAAGCATGGCCGCATGATACTTACTTCCACGGCACGACGCACGAGAGGATCAACATTCAAAAAAGCGGTAAGCAGCTCTTTGATAAGCAGGATTGCTTCTTCGTGTTGAACTGCGTTGAAGAGTGTGATGGCCTGGAATACGGAAGGAAGCAGAGAGCATGTGGGACCAGTTTGACCTACCTTTATCAAGAGGAGAAATTGGTGGGTGGTTGAATCTTGGTTTATGAACATGGATGCGACATCAGATGTTTTCCTGGCTTCCCAGACTTGAGCTTTTTAGCAGTAGGAGATGCCCTCGGAGATATAGCCAGTCAATGTGGGCTGAATACCGATGGACTATCTCACAGATGAACTTCAGTCTTTCCTGAGAGGGTCGTGATAGGTCGGTCCATATCACCTCGATTGCATCCCCAAAGGCATAGTCCCAAGCGTGTTGGCGGGCCATAACGAATGACCGATCGGCATATGAAGTAAAGGCGTTAGCGTCAGTGTGAATCGCTTGGACGAGTAGCTCTTCACGAAGGAAGCTCGATTTGTGTTATGAGAGTCAAGGATAGAACCTCGCTTTTGAATTAGCGTCGACGGGTACTGTCCACTTCAAGATCTCGTCATCGTGACCTCCGCTAAGGAAACGCATGGAGTTTGAATACCAAATGATAACGAAGGCTCATTGCCAGGAGCTCGTTGATCTAAGAACCGTCATTTCAAAAAAAAAATGTATCAGTAAATTATACATAAAAGTTTGAAAATGGCAAGCCAACCGGTACCTAAGCGCTAAGTCCTAACCTAATTTGGTCTAAATGTCGAGTGTCTCAGGAACGGTAGTGGAGGAGGGTTTTGTCTGCAACAAACGTGCCGATCTCTACCAAATCGTGCGTGAGAAACTGAGAGATCGGTAGAATAAAATTGGGTATACAAAAAACGATTGGAACTCGACCATGCAGGCAAGCAAGTCAACGCCGAACCCTAGTTCATAACTGACGGCAAAACAGGAAATGGAAAGAGCCGGCGGAGTCGGGAACTGGCGCGTCGGCGGCGCTACGATAATGGTACCGTGGGAATCGCAGTCACCTTCGTTCTCTCTTACTATTATCGGGGCAATCACGTACAGACTTCACACTGGCCAATTCTCGGACTTTCTGTGACCTCTCCCTTCCCCTTCCCCCTTCCTAATTCGTTATGCGTAGCCCTCATTAATCATTCTAATCCATCAGAACGACCTTCAGCGAAGTTATGGGCCGAAGTACGTGCACGTCTAATCTGCAGCACTAAAAGACGGTGCTTCATTTCCCGGTTTCACCTTCCCTGTTGATCGGTCGCCACGCCTGTGCGCCACGTCCGCGTCCGCATTCTAGCTCCAAGAATACGAGCATGTCCTATCAGTAAGCGACCCTGATCTGGAGGATGAAATCTAGGACTTCTCAAACTTGTTGAGAAGACTTGCGTCACTAGTCAGACAAATTTTTGGCGTGAGGAGGACGATGTGGCTTGTACAATTACGTATACTGTTTTTTTGTGATGAGAAACATCCAATTTTGACAAATTACTGAGAGCGTGGCGACCAACGCATTATAATGCCTACACCTTTTTCCGAGCGGTTGGACACCTCGGTCTAACCAGTGAAGCGGGCACTTGACGAATGCCACCCTGTTACAGCTCACTCTTTTCAAGACGTCCAACCAACGCCGAGCGTAACACACCCCTTAAAGTGAACTGAGATATCAACTCGTGGATAGGTACGTGAATACTGAATGCCACTCATCTACTTAACCCTCACACTACGCTTTTGGTTTCTCAAGCTCTACAATAATCACGGGCCACCGTCAGACCCAAACGCCATTCCTATCCCCAGACATCTCACGCTGTGGCCGTCTCCGATCCTACGCGAACTAAACTTGCTGCCTTTGCAGACCTTGTGGCCTTTGGTTTCTGGCCTCGAAGGATGGCTTACGCGCTGGAACAGGAAGATGTGATGTAAACGTAGAAGAGCAGCGCTGCCCCCTCCATACGAGACGGGATATCCACTTGCCCTTAAGTTAACTTTGCTGGAGATGTACAATCAGCATGTCGACAAGCGACGAGAAGGCAAAGCTACTATATGTTCATTCGACGCCTTCTCTTGGAATACAAGATATGTCCAAGACCGCGTGTAATACGCGCGCCATAAGCTCACTTCTTTTTTCAGATGATGCAAGCCACCCGCAAGATCCTTTCGAAGGAAGAGACGGTCATATCCAGCGACTCCGACCGTTCACTCAACTTTAGGCTACCGAGGATTTTATAGTTTTCGCCGTTGATGTTCTCTGTGAGGACTTCTGGCATGGTGGTGGATAGGCGCTAATGACATTGCTGCCGTAGACGACACTATCATGTAATGGAAGAGCATTGCTGACAAATGGGACTCACTACCTCCGATATTGATAACTTTGAACTCGACTCCATTGGCCGCGTAAGAAACGCACCGCAACTGTTTTATTACAGTTTGGCTCGAGCGTACGCAAAAGGCTATTATTCCTAAACGTCTGACGGAGCTTCGTGTTGCAGGGAGCGAAAGTATGTTATTTCTTCATTCCCGGTATATCTCGACCGACGCAGTTACAAGAGAGTCTGAAGGTCGCAAAAGTTACAAGAGAGAATCAATTGCGAAACTTGGAACCCCTGCTGGAACAGGTCCTTCAGACCGCTGACCATGTTCGTGAATTTCATCCAAAGTATCATACCATGGCTAACCTTTCCATCTAGCTGCCCTCTCAATCTTACTAATAACCCATTATGGCACTTGTTTAATCGCCGAATAGCAGCCTGAACCATACCACCCGGGATCTGATATGAGTTCGCTCGACTTTAAGCGGCCGAGGATTTATAGTTTTCGCCATTAATGTTCTCGGTAAGGACGTTTGGCAAGTGTGGTGGATATGTACTAATGATATTCCTACAATAGGACGCCATCATATAAAGGAAGAGATCATCGGAACGAACTGCAGCATTATTGACCAATGGGATTCACTACTCCTTCCGACTTCGATAACTTTGAACTCGACTCGCGAAATCAAATCAATCTTGCGACCATTATTCTTCGAGAAATGCAGTGCAACGATTTTGTTACAGTTTGACTCAAGTGAACATAAATTTATCTCGCCGCTATCGTTCTTCAGAACCGTCTGGCAGAGCTTCGTGCTGGAGGGAGCGGAAGTACGTCTTTTCTTCCTCATTCAGGGCTCGATAACCTTTGAGACTCGATGAAGGTGCGACGGATATGGACTCCACTATTTTGAGAAGAGAACAAGATGACGGGATGGATATCAGTGAGAGTGAGTCAGTGAGAATGTTTTTATCCATGCATTGAACTGCCTTACTACATAGGAGAGTGAAAAAGTAAAGCAGCAATATTAATCTTGAACTTGAACTAGTGGCGGAGCGGGGACTTGGATCATGGATATCGTTCAATTAATCCTGAACCGATTGTCAATTATCAACAGAACAGCGCATGCGCCCACGGCCACATTTGATTGCGTTACGCCGCGTTCCTGGTCACGGTCCTACATAGAAGCATTGCAGGTGCCAATAATAGTCGATCAGTTTTTTGATCGATTACTACAATCGTATGCTTCCAAAACTCGCACAGCAAATGTCATCAAGGTCCGCGGGGTACACTTCTCCGCCCACCACGCGGTCATTGCCGGCGACCTACCTCGAGGACTCAGCATGAACCGTATTAGTCAAGCCTGAGCAGATTTTCCTGCCGGCAAGTTCGAACTTTTGAAGCGAGAACTCTAGAACTCACTATGTAATCGGGTCCGTTTTATCCTATACATGGCGTCCAACCGGATTGGGGCTGTGATCAAGCAGTGACACATAATTTTACCTCGTGGCTGAGCGCTGAGCGCTGAGCTCAGTTTTTCGAGTACCGAGTCTTAAAGCCGGTTCTGCTTCATGTCATGCTACGGATGGCCTTAATTCATGTTGGACCCTGCCTTGATTTCTTTGTCTGCTTGGAAAGCTTGTTGGTGACTGCGACTCATTTCCTGGACTATTTACTGATGCATATATGCCAATCAGTGAACATGGGGAAGCAGTCACGAGCTGCAGCGCTGGGACTTCTAATTTATGAATACGGTAAGGAGTCTTTCTGATGTATTTTACTTGCTGACTCTCGTTTCGCGTAGTCATTACCATCGAGGACGAGGTAAAGAGTCAATCTGATTCCAGTGACTGCCGCTGTTGAGGTACGATTTGATAGATTGATCTGATCTGGTTAAAGAAGAAAAGTTGGGTGACAATTCTCTATCATTTTGTGAGTTTGCATGATAGAGAAGAATGGGCACTATGTTAATGCGCTCTCGAGAACCGCTGGCTTCCAGCGTTGTGGCTCACATTTGACATAAGTGAGCAGGAAGTATTGATCGCGGCTGATTCTTTTGACAAGCAAAGCATTCAAAGTGCGACAAAATCCATCCAATATGGTATCATCCAAAGTAATTCTTCTGGTTCGCTCTTCGCCGTCTTACGCTAACCATTCATCAAGACGTATGTCTATATTACTATGACATTCACGAGGTTGACTTCCTCTGGCCTAGTTGCGTCGCCTACCTGTTATGCAATAATATCGCGTAAGTCGCGCGTGACTTTCTCTTCTTGCGTTACCCATGATTCAACAGTGCCCTCCTTACCACCATTTCTGTTCAAAGTAAGCCCACCGTCATGTGCAACGGTCATTCATTGAACCTTTGTTTTTATCAGTAATACTGCAGCTTAGAGGGAGTCCAGCGGTTTCATGCGAAAACTCAACCACTAACATCCTTCAAGGTGTGGGCGATATATGACCGAAGTCGTAGGGTACTCTCTTGGATGATTTTCCTGAGTATATTTGAGGTCGCAGCGATGGCGCTCCTCATTGGCTGGACAATCGCTCGCGTGGAAAGTAAGTTTGTCGATTTTCATTGTAGAATCGACTGAATGAACCGCCGCCAGGATTTCCGGTAGTTTCTACTCCAGTGGGCTGTCTCTTTGAGGGTCTTCCCCCCCTCTCTGCGATCTTTTGGACGCCATCGCTGATCCTTGAACCTATCATTTGTATACTCGTCCTCAAGAAAGTTTTCGTGGATCGGCAACGGCGCAGTGAACTGGCAACGTTTTTAGCCTGTGATAGGTTGGTAATTGTCCTCTGTGATGAGATATGCTAACGACCACTCAAGTTTATTATACTTTCTCGTGTATGTCCGTCCGCTTCTGTCACAGCGTACTCGACCATTTAGCATCTACAGGATATTCGTGGAACTCGTGGGATCAACTATTGTCTGGGCTCGGTACCCGTCCTATATCGACCTCTTCATGCCGTAGGTCTGTCTTCCCGCGCGTTGCATTACTAAAGCTGATTGACAGTTGGTCTGTTGCTTTACCGTCTTTGCTCTGCAACCGTATTCTGCTCAACATGAGAGGGCGCTTTACGAGGGGGTCAGCGCCTACGCGCTCCTCATTGTTGATTGAACTCGCCACCCTTCGAACCAGCGCGGATTCATCGAGAATACCAGACGAAGAGTGAAATATGGCGCGCTGCGTTTGTATACCCCAGCATGAATTCAACTTGTATGGTATCTCTGTTTATGTGAACTTCCTTTGTGGCAGCGCCAATGCTCTAAGGCGTCTTTACGTACTATTTGTGGTTCGCCCTGATATAATTGGCTCTGGATCCTTATCTGCTCACCGACGCCAATTGAACGCGCAGTTTTCGTAGCGATGTAGGCAAGGCGTCTCTCAGTTTCTATGAGGTGGTAGTAGCTGGTGTGCCCCTTCATGAAAAAAATCGGATGAAGTCTGAGCGAGTCCCATGGACCAGCCTCTTGTGAGTAACCGATTAAAACGATGGCGGACAGATGCTGATTTACCTGACTCCGTCCAGCGTTTACATGCGAGACCCAAGCCATCATTTCATCATCTTGTACTGGAAAAACTTAGATTACATGCCGTGAGCTACTAAGAACCCATCTTGGATTAATGGTGGTACCAGTCACTATCAAAAGCTGTTACTGAGACGGTTGGTCGGCTTTACGAGGACAGCATCATCTACCGCGCCAGGAAGGATTGATCAACATCAACTGCGTAGCGTAGATGGAGCAAGAGCAACTCTCGGTCTGTATATCACGGTTACTTGACATCCCAGGCTGTGATCCCAAGGACCAGACCGACCATAACCCATAGCTATTCGCTATCGCACCCGCCGCTTCCACGTAAAGCGTTACGCGGACTATTCTGGGACTGGTGTTGAAGATGAGGCAGCCGGTTACGCAGGAGCGCATTGACCGCCTGCAAGGACTACATTGAGACTACGACTACAGACGAATATGATAATGACTCGAAAAAAAAGTTTGTGGGTCGTTATTCTTGAATCTTGATCATTACGTAGCATGATCAGGCTAAAAGCTGATGTTTTCTTGACATACTGGGGCTACAGGCACCTATCATGTATACTCAAGGGGTCCAATAATCACCGCCAAGGTACGGCCGTGCGCTTTATATTATAATTCGTCATATTTGACTTGACTTGAATCCCCGACTCCCACGAGGTGCGCAGGAGTCTCGGTCCATCAGAAAATCAGGAAGTAATTTTTGCGCTGCAGACCCAGCGACATGCTGTACTAGTGACCGCCGCAAGTCATAAAGGACCGCCCGGGCCGCAGTTTACTTTCTTCGCAGTGAACGCGATAATGAGTCATACGTCAGTCCTTCCTAAAAAAAATCACGCTAGATCGACCTCTCAAATTCACCATCTCCGTCAATTTCGCTATTCACACCCCTACACTCCTACTTCCCAGGACGTCGAAGCGCCACAGGGCGCCACTCGCTGGTGCCCGAATCACCGCATGCCAGAAAAAGATGGAGGACTCGGTTATCTCGCAGGTCACGCCTTCCGTTATGGGGCTCCGATGCGAAGTCACTGGTCGGTTTAGGTTTAGGTCTAGAGGCTGAAAGGAGCTGCGTGCGGACCGACTGCTAACACGGTGAAATTGAACTCTAGCGCGGGATTACTCCTCAAGGTCATCCGTCAGCTGATTAATATTATTAATGGGCTTCGAATCCTTTTCTTCTTGGTGAGGGTTAGTCTAGTTCTGCTCTTCTAATCGCACCAACAGTTTTTGACGCTCATTTCCTGGCCGCTATTTGGTGAAAGTTCTGATCCGTCGATCGTAGACTTGGTTGGCTAAGTATGAAATTTTCATTTGATCGATGTTCGCCACAAATGGTGAGAGTCTACATCACAGATTGACCGCTAAGGAGAGTCAGGGAAGGGACTGGGGGGGCGTTAGGCTGTACAACGTTAGGTCCACGTATCCTATTAACGGTAGATCACAGGTGGCTGGAATACTACTGATCATAGCATCAACAGGACGACTGCCAGCGCCAGGAACTAGGATATGAGCATACGATTCACAAGCAGACTCGAAGATTATATCTCAGAGGAAGTCCTGGACCGCCAGTAATTAGGTGATGTTGAGCTCAGAAATTGCAATGTTCTGCCCGTGATGGGCCTGGCAGACTAAATTCCGGTTGGATTATTCAGGGTCCTGATAATTTTATTTCGCTCCCAGCCCATTGGTACTGGCCTAAGTTCTGAGGATACATGAAACTATATGTATGGTGAATAACTGGAGGCTTCCTCCATAGTACGACCACAGCCAATCTCCTCTCTAGAAAATGCCCACCATCACTATGCCCGGCGCTCTTCTAGCGCTCAGCTCCCCTTCTCATGCTGAAGAAGCTGATTCCTCAGTGGACGCTATTGTGCATCCTGGGGCTGGCCACGTTCCTTGGTGTTGGCCCGTATGGCAACAGCGCACTACACTTAGTTCAACTCCCTTATCGGCCACTGTCAATGAAGACACTCCCAGCGCTTGGAAATCCCTTGAGGTCAACCAGGCCGTCTTGACATTTGCTCGCAATTTCTGGGCTGTTGATGATGCCGCCCAAGTGGATTACATCAAAAAAGATCGATCTGATAATGACAACAAAGGTCGACAACATTGGCTGGACTATTGCCATGCCAATTGGTCAAACTGGAAAATCAACCATACTGTTGACGCCGTGCTGGCAGAACGTGGCCTCGATGCCTATTCAGTTATGAAGCGTCTCAAGGTTGCCAATGTGAGATTCATTTACTTTGGTCCCTATACTGCTCCCTCATTGACTATGTAAAAAAGCTGCCAGATCTTGCCACTTCACAGGTTGCGCTTGCCTACTCTGGCATTGCAGAGGCGCTTTTTGGCCCAGAATCTTTGACAGAGGATGGCATAGCACTTAAGGAGCCGGTCCGTCGCTTCCTGGATGCCCTTATGACCCATTGTTGGGCAAAGAATAGGAAGTCCATTGGACGTGAAAGGGAGAGGCTCGGAAAGTTAAAGAGCAAGATAGACCAGACGTGGAAAGGTGTGCCATTTTTTATGTACTTGGCCTTTCTAATACTCAACACTATTATTTCAGAATTCTCATCCATGGCTGAGCATGGCCAACGTCTGGACGCTGAAGGCATTAGAACCTGGCTGAAGGATGTGGATGGACTTACCAAAATTCTCACTCGATATGGCGATCAGGAGTCACTGAAGCAGCTTTCAGAACAGCAAGAAACCCTTAGCGACCTTCTTCAAGGCTTAGGGATAGAAGTGAAGGGCGGAAGCAAGTACCGTGCGTTAACCTCAGCTTCTCTTGGCAGCTATCTTCTTATTATTTTATGGGGATAGGTCTACCTAAGCCCCTACGTCAAGCGCTTTCATTTCTGGCCACTCAGCAGGATATAACACTACTCACTGCGTCCATCCATGACCAGTTGAAACTTTGCGATCCAAATGCGATGCCAGATGAACCCATACCCGAATTTGACCCTGACGCCCCTACTGATTGCGACTTTCAGTGGTCTGAAGGGGTAGAAGAATACAATAATTTGTCCGAGGATGACATTTGGTCTATCCTGGGACTTCCAGAAAAACGAATACCGTTCTTCAACCTTTTGCAAGACCCGTATGGCAATTGTGATCCTTGGACAGAGGACGGTCAAACTTGGTTAAAAGAAAATGGGGAACCCCTTTCTCTCCGCTGGCACCAGCTTGTGGGTCTTGTTAAGATGGTCAAGAACACATTTGGCGGAAAGCCCGTCCTGCTCATGGACGAAGTGGGCTTAGGTAAAACCATCCAAGTCACCGCCTTAATTGCCGTACTTTCGTTCTATCGTGAATTTTATACTATGCACCACCGCTTTCCAGGTAAAATAGGTGCGTCTCTCTTGTTGAAGTTTCTGCAGGGCGATAGATCTGACCTAAAATCCATTAGCTGCAGATCAGTGGAGGAGTGACTCTCCCAACATTCCGAATCTTCCAGTGATGCTGGTTATCCCAGCCAATCTGGTGATGCAGTTTACTTCGGAATTGCACCGATTTCTTCAACGGGGTACTTTTGATGTTCTACCATATCTGGCTACTTGGAGCAGTCGACGAACCTGGTGGGAAGACATATGGAGCCAGTCAAAGCAACCAGAAGGGCGGCGGATAATCATCACTGCTCCCAAGGTACAGATATGATTCTATTTTCAGCTAGCGAAGCTCAATAGTAGTTGTGGTGGCAGGCTTTAGAATCCGACTGTGATCGCATTTTTGAAACTAATAACCGTACGCCAACGAAACATCCACGACGGAAGACTAATTATACTACGGATGTGTCCAGCACGGCTTATGGGCGAGATTTCTTGTTGGGCATAGTGGATGAGGCGCACAACTATAGAAATATCAAAAAGGGTTACTGGGCGATATTTTGCCTTCGCTTTCTATGTCATGCTATGGTGGCTATGACGGCCACACCCATCACCTCTCGACCTCTGGTGAGTGATTGATGCTCATATATTTTTACTGTTCCATTCAGTTGACCTTCTTTGTTTGAACAGGACATTTGGAACATCGGAAGATGTCTGGGTCTGGAGCTATTTGGTGGCTCTTATGACGACGAAGCCAAAAAAATGGTCTGTCAACTGCGGGCTGCATCAGCCAAGGATCGGAAGCGCTTTAAACAAGGCGACCGCACGGCTAAAATAATCATGGGAACAGTAAAGGGTGATGCTGATCTTGACGTTCCCAGTCTATACCGTAATCAGATGCTGACTTGGATCAGCGTCATCCGAGAGAGATTTACTGGCATCGTCATACGGCGCACGGTCCGTTCAGTTGACAATCATGGTGACAGAATCTCAGGTTTGGCTCCATTCCTGGAGCACAATCTCCTTGTCAAGCTATACCCCCATGAGGTGGTTAATCTTGAGCGCATTGCCCAGGAAATAGTTGAGCAAGGCGGCGCTAGCGCAGCAAAGTATGCTTCTGGCTCCGTACGAATTTTCATCCATCCTTATTCAATGGTTTATGAATCACAATTTTCTAGGACTTTTATACGGGCGTCCGCAGGGCGTTATTGCATGCTAGCTGCAATGCAGGATATCCATGGGCGAATCCCTCCACTTTGGAGGAGTGGAAGAAAGACCCATCTCGCAAGCTCGACATTCTTGCCCAAGTACTTTGTTGGCATCTGGAGTATGATGGACGTCTACCTCTATGCGTTCTGAATGATGCGCTAGTGGTATCATCAGCTGATCCTGAGGCTGCTGCTGGCGTTACTGATTCTATGCCCTGCGATAAAATGCTCGTATACTGCGCATTCCCATCTAGCTATACGCAGGTGCTCAAGGTATTTCATAATTATGATTTACTTCTAACTGTAACGCTGACCTTTTTGAACTGCAGGTTCTGGAGCTTAACCACATCTCGACTTTACAGATCCATGGCAAATTGTCAGCGTCTGCAAGAACTGATATCATTGCACAATTCAAAAGTAGCAGACGTGATGGTCCTCGCGTTTTAATCATCTCCAATGTTGGACTGACCGGTCTCAATTTACCTTGCGCCAACATATTGATAATTGTGGTGCGTGTTTTTTTTTCATGCCTTCTACCCTTTCATTTCTGATACTTGGGTCGGCACATCTTCAAACGTAGGACTCCCTCTGGTCTGCCACTGATGAAGGCCAACTGATTGGACGTATTTATCGTCCTCCCCAGCCCAAAACTGTCCACGTTTATCGAATTGTGGCTGCTGACACTCAGGATGTCTTTCTGAATAACATATCCTTCAGTAAAGCAGCTATCCTTGATGCCTTCACAGGTGCAACGCCCAGTTTACGCACGTATCAGCTAGTAACTTCATGATGGTTAAAAATCTAATTCAATCTTATGCAGGCTCTTTGTTCCGTCATGATGATGAGGCAGATGAAATGAATGCACTTTCTGATACCGATGATGCGCCTTCAAAGAAGGGGAAAACCAAGTCAAAGACGTCCAAAGCTGGCTCCTCAAAAAAGAAACCAAGCAAAGCTCGAGGTAAGGGAGTAAAGCCACCTTCAGGAAGGTTATCAGGGAAACCAGCGGTTCAACCGCTCGATCAAGACTCTGCCATCAAGAAACCTGGAGAGAAGTCTCTACTAGCCCCTCCTACTAGCCCCGTGATTGGCCCCTCGCCATCAGGCTCTTCAGTAAGGCTCTAGTATTGTTTTTCTGCGATCCTAATATAACAAATGCAATGTAGAATTGTACTCAGGGGCTCCAAGTCAAGAATCACTTGGGCCCAGCAGCGTCTCCAAGACAGAAGTCTCCACCTGCCCCCACTAAGATAGTGGATCCGGCCGAAAGGGGAGATATTACGCAGTCAGAAGTCCAGGTAAGCAACAGATTATCTACTTGCTAAAAATGTTATCAGACCCACATCTCCTCTAAGACCGTAATCTCCAACCGTAGTGCAGAAGACTTTCAGCAAGCTAACCCTACCCAAGTCAAGGGATCCCAGGGAGGCCAAGATATTACGCAGTCAGAAGTCCAGGTAAGCAACAGATTATCTACCTGCTAAAAATGTTATCAGACCCACATCTCCTCTAAGGCTGTAATCTCCAACCGTAGCGCAGAAGACTTTCAGCAAGCTAACCCTACCCAAGTCAAGGGATCCCAGGGAGGCCAAGACTCCCAGATAATTCTGCCTCTTAAGCGCACTGCAGATTCCAGTCTGGAGAATCAAGTATCAAAAGCACCCAAATTGACGTCTGGAGATAATCATGAGGTTTCCACCTTTCTTGCAGATATGCAGCAGCACGGCATAGGAGTTGATCGATTATACGCTTTCCTTAAATCTCTACCAAGTGAGTGCAAATTTCTCCAGTAGTTGGTCCCTACCTCTAACGTCTTTCATATCACAGATGATTCGTCCTCCCAGAACCCAGGCCATCCATTAGCATCTTTTCTTCCAGGGTCAAGCGTGGCCACTGAACTTTCAACACCTGCTCCCTTAAACCCTACTAGTAGCAGAAGGTAGGGGACTGGGTTGCCCATCTGTTTTTTTTTGAGTTTTGTCGAGTCTCGCATCATTCAAGTTTATGTGTCTATTCAAGTGGTAATACATCCATGAGCACGTACAACTTCTCCCATCATTTAGGCATCTTATTTTTAGATCATAATATGGCATGCGCCCTACGCATTCTTGGCATAAGGCTACATAATGTATACTGGCATGGGCTCTCAACGCATGCTTTCATGCCATAGATGACAAAGTTAGTTGTGATTTCTTGTTGAACAACCAGGTCCAAGTCAATTAGCCGCCTGAGGTGATGATCAATGAATGAAGATGCCCGCCATAGTAGGTGTCTTCTAGTAGGAAACTCAAATCCACATCAACGTATCAATTCAATGGTAGATACAACTACTGGCGTCCTACAGCAAGGATGCTAGGACCGATGCCTATGCTCTTTATAAAATCTGCGCAGAAACGGCATGAACATGACAGGCATGGTGCGCTCACTTATGTAGCTTTCAATAAAGCATCTTCAACTTGACCTTAGGGGTTTAAAAAAAATCTGTTGACTGCATTTCACTTGTTACGTTCAATTGAAATAGATGCTAACATCATACTAAGTAGGACCAGATGGGGTACTAGCTTCCAGAAGCACGTCAGGACCCTCCCATGTTAGCCAAAATTCCACGAATGTTTTGCAGGCGCTGGTCTGACAGTGCACTATAAAGACGAACCGTACTGGACCACCTCAATGAGGGAATGCTGTTTTTTTTTTTTGAATAAGATGGATCCTTGGTGGAACGGCGCTCCATGGCATTCTTGACAGCAGCCCGGGTAATTGTGGTGTTACACCAATATGGGCCTACAAGATGATGAGTATGATCTCTAATATGAGATACGAACAGATAAATTACCTGCCACTGCCATAGCCATGACCGAATGCTTGGTTGGGTTTTCAAGAAATAGGCACACCGCTTGATCAAACAGATCATGGATAGCCTCTCCCAACCGTTCACTAAGGGCACGCTCGAATGCCTTTCCCTTTAAACTCCTGCTCGCCGACCTTTTTATTTCTACCAGAAGGCCCACATCAACTCCGGTAATCCTCCAACCCCCATAACGCTCCTTATGCTGCGACTCCTTCCCTGCCTTCACGCTGATGATTGCGAAATCCACCAGGACACCCCTGGCTTTTGGTTCTGCTGTTGTGGAAGCCAAAGACACTCCTTCATCAATGAAGTCATCATCATCAGCAGGAGATATGGGTGCTGGCGCCTGGTGTGGCTCTACTGCATCCATCTCTTCGAGATTGTCGCCATCCTCTGCCTCCTCAACCTCACCGTCATCATCGGAAGGAATGAACCACAGTGGGAATTGTGGGAAAACAATGAGATTGGGTGTTTTTCTGACGAGGTTGGACAAGGCGTAGTCCCATAGTGGGTACCAGTGATATTCTAAGTTCCGGGGGTTAAACGTACGTGAATAAGCAAGAGAAGTTCGTAATATAGCAGAGTATGGCACCACTGTGTTTGTTTTTTGTGCAGGGGTGGCCTTAGGACCCATGGTGAATTCGTACGTAGATAAATTTTGAGCAGGGTGATATATATGAGACGTATCTTGTAGATGCCAGGGTAGCCTGACAGCTGGCAATGGTCACAAATCTTTGGAAGACTAATGCCATTTGTGCTATGCCTGCATCATTCTGAATTCTCAGAGTACTGGAAGCACGGTGCGATCCTTGCATTGTTTTGAATTCTCGGAGTACTGAATGCGCATATGATGATTCATGATAGCGGCTATGACCGGGAAGTTATTTATAGCATGGCCGAACTCATCGGCGTGGGTCACATGACTGCCTATAAAACGCCTTTGAAACTGGTTTCCACCAAGTTATTCGATCCTCAACCAATCACTAGTAAGTACATAGGCTCGTTGGAGTCATTTCTCTACTCTGATGGGCTCTCCTTCAAGCATCAAGAATATGGTTAAATTCTATGGATACCTGGCGGGAGATGACTGGCTCCTCCAACACGCCATTACTTCAATGGGTTATGACCACCCCCAGACGACGCAGGATGCGCGGGAGCTCATCCATCTGGCATTGAGGGATGTCAGGGAGGTAGCAGGCGTTCATGGCTACACACGACTGCGTCGAGTAACGACCACCAAAGGGAGGTCCTTTTGGTGCATTGCCTTTGCCGCGAACGATCCTTATGAGGGCTTACCCACCCACATGCCACCAGAGGCTAGATATTTGGCTTTGAAGGCGCTGCTACAAAAGGATGGACCGCCTCATTGGTACCGAGGTTCTTGATGCACCCCGTTAGTAACTCAGCCGTCATGATACCGCAATGGAGGTAGTTGACGTACCATTCGCCCACAGAAACCAAGTCCCATTGTCCATGTACTGTATACATTTGCGATCGTAGATTCCTACGTACGTGCTGGCACATGTATACTATAAGTTTATTTGTTTGGGCTTTTGCTCTAGATGTATTTGCGCATTGGACCAAGTATTACGTGCTTGTGATATCCAACGATCAATTTGAAACTTTCCGTCGGATCTAAATAACATCCAAGGTAATGTGATCTATCTCTTTCCTCAAGTAAACGACCGGTCCAATTAGCTTTTCTTCCAAGCATCCTCAATTGAAACGTCGGCTGATGGTTTTTTTTAAGTAAGAGAAAGTTGAGCACTTCGTAATCTTCCAGATCAACAATTCAGCTTTACCGATAGGCGTCTCTTTGACGTGAATGAGGACGCTGGAGACTCGGTACTCAGTACTCAAATGTTTACTTCGACTAGCGCCGCACGAGCACCAGTGAAAACCGGACAGTGCGGGAACGTGTGAGAGCATGCCACATCGTGCGCCGCTAGCTGAAACCGCCCTTGCACGATTTCAACAAGAAATCCGGACGAATACACGATGCAAAAGGAGTTCATATCGTGCGTCGTCGTGCGAGAGTGGTTCAAGTTCTTTCTACACGATGTGGCACCCCCTTGCATTAACCTTACGAGCTCGAGCGGTTTATATCATATCGCTTCAAGTTGCTATCATTACTATTAATAGTACAAATACAAATATGATGCGTTGGAATGGTATGAAACGAAAGCAGTCGAAACAGAGCATGAAAACGATGGAACAAAAGCAGTAAAGCAGTCTGAGCGGCGCGCAACACGTGCGCTTAATGCATTGAGTGCGAGGTACCGTCGACGACTGCCTTAACTGTATTCTTGATCCAGACGTTCGAGGAAACGAAGATTTGGATCAATACTGGAAATACAACCTGCAGCAATACTCACCAATTGAATGACTTCAAAAGAGTAAGACTAACAGAAGAGTAAGATCAGCATGGTACTAGCGGTGAGAAAAAAGTGTCGACGCACATGGGCTGTTAGGTATCGAGTGCATCCTAGTAGAACGGAACTCTACCTTCAGCGCTGCTGCTGCAAATACAAGAAACGACGCTCACGAATTGTCACTCTAGACTCTTAATATCACCAGAGAATCGAGCTCGATATCACGATGAGAACTTGGGTATAATAACATTATTGTTTGCTTTATGTCGAGTTCCAGTAGACACCTGCGAAAGAGAATCAGTGACTGACGCTGCAGATATCACAATAACTCACCTGTATTGTTACCTGACCCGTAGGAGTACTAGAAAGATAGCAGCAATTGAGCATATATGCGCCCAGTCCCATAGTATTCAATGATATATTGGCTTGAATATTGTTGACAGAACTTACTAAGGCAAACGCTCCGAGGCAGGGCGCTGCTATTGAGGAAACTTAAGTTTTAGGACCAGGGCTCGAGTGGATTGCTAGCTGCCTGCGGTGTTGTTGTATGGGGAAACATGACGGCAAGGGAACAAGAGAGGTGTTGATGACATCATGAAGACGGACTTTAGATTTGAAAATACTCACCATTTGCTATCAACCAGATCTACATGATCTGGCGCTTGGCGTAACGCTCTCACACGCTCCTGCACTGCCCGGTCAAGGTGAATTCGAGGTTGCTTAGATACAGGAAATCCCATGTGAGCTAATGTGTAATGTTTGTATGACGCATGCATACATGCGTCATAAATGCATAATACTAGATCCAGCTTCATTTGTGCTAGGTTCGCTGCGATTTCGGTGAAACGACCTTGTGGTGGTTGGGCTGGTCTGAGCCGCGTAGCTCGGGGTGGGACGCGAGCAGCTGGAGTCGCTGGGAGGGCGGGACAACTGGTCGCAAATTCGGACGTGTCACAGATGGACCTCGTATTGTATTGCTTCTAAATGATAGCATGTACTTGAATGGATATGAATAAAACTATTGTTTTTTAACGGAATACTAAGGGAGAGGTGGATGGGGGTAAAAGAACGAAGTCCGGAGCGAGAAAGAGCGTAAGGGAGTTTGAGCGATACGTTACAGTTGAGGAGATGTATGTAGTTGGGTGGCCGGGAGGAGAAAGGAAAACTGGACGCGTGGTGCCGGGAACTTCCGCAAGCTCCGTTTTCCGGCACCTTGCTATTAATCAAAGGCGTTTCACAATTCCTAATCAGGTTGACGTTACGTGTTGTGATATTGGAAGAGTTTTCGATGAAGTATACAAATTTCCCGTGATGGTGCAAAGATTTCCGGGAAACTCACCAACATGATGCGAGTCGTACGCCCCTCCCTCAAATTCTCAAAGGCCCACTCTCTTCAAAAATATTTTACATACTAAGCTCATACTATGATACTACACATGAATTCACGTACTCACATGAGTAGAGGAGATCTTCGCTGGTGTTGAGATGCATCACAGTGTGTCTGATTCACGTTGGTCATGGAGATATCTCTTATAATGTAGAGGCGTTCATCCGTTTTGACAGATAATTTCCCAACCTCTCCTTCATCAGCTGGTCGCTCCTGAACTGACAAATTGGTTTAGATACTGCCACTCCAGCCTCTCTCCCAGGCTGAAACGCCAGTTCATCATGAACTTTCGCTTACTCGCAAACTAGTGTTACTGTTTATGTTCTGTCCCGCCCAATTCTTAGATGCCTTCAGTAACTCAGCTCTCTTCTCCGCAATCCCTGTGCTCGAAGTATCCATGGGTATGACTGAAAGTCAATCCACTTGGATTATGAGCGCATTCCAGTTGACCTTTGCATCTTTTCTGCTCGTCGTGCGTGCTCATACCATTGATTCTGACCTTGCACTTCAACGCATTGTTTAGAGCGGCCGCATTAGCGACGTGTACAACCCAAGTCAGTATTATGCCGTACCTGTCAGATAGCGACATTAATGGGCTCACAGAAACTGGGTTCGTTGGGGGTGTATTTGGTCTTGGTGTTATCTCACTGTGCGCTGGATTTGTTGATGATACCATTCCGCTCATTATTCTCAGAGCGTTGACTGGAATAGGTAAACATTCCGGCCGGTCTGACGGTCTTGGCTGACGAGGATCGTTTCTCAGCTTCTTCGATGATAATCCCCTCTGCCATGGCACTCTTGGTCAAAGTATCTCCGGAACCGCTTGAACAAGCTCGCGCAATAGGAACATTTGGAGGCTGCACCTGCGTCGCTAGCTGTGAGAATCTTCCCCAGTGATTATCCATGAATAATTTCATGGTCCCGTTCCCGTTCCATAGCCCTCGGTCTCATGATTGGTGCCACGTTCGTCCAATGGGCATCTTACCACTGGGCGTTCTGGTTTGTATGCGCCCTCATCATACCGCCAGAAATTGCAAAAGCCAAAGACAATCTTGAACCGGCAGCAACGAAATGGAAAAGTCTTGACTTACTCGGCTTGACCATCCTAACGGTACAAATTTTCACGGCTGGGCATCTGCAGCCGTGCTTGTCCCGCTAATCATATCGATCGTGATGATCATCGGGTTTTTCTACTGGGAAACACTCATACACGTGGATACAGCTTCCATGTACGTCATCAGGGATACTTCCACCTACCACCGATCATCGGCTGATCTGGTACCAGACCACCGGTTTTATCCCAATTTCTCCATTATTTTTGCCGTGGCGCTCTTGCCATTCTTTTGGTGGTTCACAGTGTTCGTGATTTTTACCGTCCTGTGGCAAAACGTATTTGAGTGGTCCGCAATATCATCGGCTGTGCACATGTAAGATCTCGACTGTCACTCCACGTTTCCCGTCATTCAGACCGTTTTAACTTACCAGGCTCCCGATCGGTGTCGCATCTTTCATTATGAGTTTCACCGGATCGCTCTCTCGGATCTTCAGTCCGAAATGTATTATTCTGACAGGCGTGTCTTTTTGCATGATCGCGACCGTATTGCTGGCGCTGGGCGGGGGGAAACCTATTGGCCATATGTATTCCCAGCTTTATCTCTAGGGAGCGCAGAGTCATGCTGACATATGCGTACGCAAAGTAAGTTCAAATTGTCTTGGTTTCATTAACGCATTCCAATCGCTGTAATTACAGCGTTGCTATATTTCAAGTCGCACCTTCGTCTATGGCAGGCACAGTTGGTGCCATCTTTAACGGCGCTCTTCAATTTGGATCAGCAATTGGTCTCGCTGTTGCCAGTTCAATAGAGACATCCGTGGAGGCCATCCATGGGGGCTCACATGAGTATAAAGGACGAGCCGCAGTATTTTGGTTCCTCTTGACAGTTGCCTCTATTCTGTAGATTCAGTATCCATATTCTATGACCGCAGTACGGACCACGCACCCCAACCAGAACACGGCGACCCCAGACATCCTGCTCGACGGAGCACGGACTGTGACGAAAAGCTCGATGACGCGAACGTGACCATGATCGAAAAAGCCGACCTAGCGAATCTACAGGGGTAGGTTCTTTTTGATGAGCGTTCCTTTAGACGACCACTTTCGTTGATGACATATTTCTTTTTCACTATTTTCCCGTTAACGACGATACCGCGATGACTTGCAGGGCAGATGTTTTTTTATTTCATTATTAGAGGTAGTGTAGACTTCATGCTGTTTTTTTTGTCAGGCCCGCTACCTATCTGACCATGCGTATATCAATCGACTGTATCGCACATGTGTGAGAGACATACGATCGATGTACTGATTATATCACAGATAGGATTTCAAATTTGACGCCGAACTTGACCGGGTTGGATACCGTTTGGATGAAAACGGGTGACCGTGATTGGTTAATGTAAATGGCATGATTGATTACTTAATTTGGCCATCCGGATTCCGATATCGCAGGCTCTGGATTCATACAGGATGTCTAATACAAAACACGAACCCGCAGACATTCTCTGCTGAATCGTACGTACTTTGAAACACAATCACAACCTCCTTCATTTGACGTCGACATACAGGGCGTTCACGAATTTATCCAACGGCAACGACAGGCTAACCGATCCGTCGTGCTTGTAACGGTGAGAGTCGTTATCACAGACGCTCGCGTGATTCACTCTGAACTCGAATCAGAGCGGAGGGACCACCGTACCGCTAGAGCTCAATGTGTAAGAACGATCAACCACCCACAGCCGTACAGGGTTACTGACTTCATGTTCAGTAAATGTGCAGCGTCCGCTTCCTCGATAACTTCAGCGCAGGTACGTGCTAATGTTCTTTTCATTATATTCCTCTAATCATGATGTAGGTACCCGAGGTGCAACATCTGCCGAATATTTCCTCAAAGCTGGTTATGCCGTCATATTCATGCATCGCTAGTTCAGCCTGCAACCTTTTAGTCGACGTTATTCCCACTCAACCAATCCATTCCTCAACTTTCTCGAGATTGACGCTGCATCACCGTTATCTTCGACTATTGACTCGGCGTTACCTGTGTACGTATTGATCGTTATGTCGGACGTGTTCGCATTCTTGCCATGGCTATTAAGTGTCGGTAAACAAATTGCAGTAAAACTTCCTATCAACATGTCCACCATTGTGGTTCCTATCTAATATTTTCTGGTCCGTATCAGGCGCCACTTGACACCACGCTGTGCTGTGTCTCCCTACCATACTTGATGGCACACGAGCCGAATATAAATATCCCCCTCTGAACCCCCCCCCCCCCCCCCCCTTCATCTCAGTACGCTATCCTACGGCACAATTTCCCTCGTTGACCCCATCATGAGCAGCGAGGACCACAAGTATGATGTTAATAGCGTCGAGAAGAACCAGCCCGACGTTGGAGTTTATGTCGTTACTGACGGAAGGCACCAGTTCGACGTCGCTTCTGTTCAGATGTGCGTCTATCTTTGTCTTGTTATAGCCAGCTCATTGATTTAATTAGGATTGCTATATGTCGTGTCACGGTATCGCCCTTACAAGTTGACTCACGAAGAGTATAGAGAGCTGGAACGCTCGGTACAGGACTTTTCCTGGGTTCTGGGAAAGCTCTCAGTGGCGCAGGCCCCCTCAGTGCCCTTATCGCATACGCCCTCGTAGGCTCAGTGGCATACTCGTACGCTCGCACACCCTTTCATCAAACCTTTCTAATGCTTTTTAGATCGCTGTGTTCCATCGGTGAAATGACGTCTCATGCATCATGCCCCAATTTCAGTGAGATTCCCCCATTTTGGTATGTGGGATAGTTCGTATCATTTGAAATGTGACATTGATCGACGCAATTCAGCCGCACGATGGGTCGACCCTGCACTTGGTTTCGCAGTAAGTATCAAGTTTCTCGATTGAAGTGCGCTATCGCTAATTGATTGCTGTCCAGGTTGGATGGGTAAGTCAACTCCTTCGCGGTTCATGCGGCTTCTGACAGTCATCGCAATTTTTTCAGAACTACTTTTATGTGAGCTAATCATTCGTCCCTGCACGTAACCAACACATTTGCGACCACGAACGTCGTGAAAGACAGATGTTAATTGTCCTCGAGGACCAATGTGCTGATGAGTAGCTATAGAGAAGACGCCATCAACAAAGAAAGAAAGAAAGAAACAGCAATATTTGGACGCGTTTAGCCAAATAAAGTTGTTCCCGTACAGACACGAAAACGAATCTAGATCCTCAAAAAATGAAACATCCGATGGCGAATGAAGCTCATGGGGTATACGCCTCACGAGGATGACAGGGAAAACCCCGATCATCAAAACAAAGCCGAGGCTCCTAGGAGTCGGGGAATCAAATTAATCAAAAGCGAAACTAGCGCCGCAGCGCCACATGCCGAGATACTCGAATAACCACCGCACGCCTGCCACCAAGATGCCTACTCCTCCTTGAATTGTCTGAAGATAGAAAATCCAGGGTGAACCAGAGAGGCCTGCCGACCTCCGATCGATTAGAAACGATGGATTATCTTCAACCTAATCGTGAATCACCCGCGTCTGTGACGCTGACGCAAGAGGATTATCAAAGAAAGCCTCAGGAAGCTTCGCAACCGTCGGATTTCCGCCACAAGAAAACGGAAACTCGACCATCAGGTCGATCGTAATACCTTGGGTGTCAGCTGCGATTACATAAAATTCCGAAAGGGCATGATCAGAGCCGATCGGGTGGGCTGCTCTCCGCATCTGCCGCGCGGACCTCGATGGTTGTCCGTGTCATCAATGATCAAGCCGTATCAACCGGAAGCATCCTACCCTGGGATAACGTTCGGAGTATAATGATGCTCATCCCACATTTGATAGAACATCTGCAGTGATCAGGCTCGTTGACTGAGGTAGAAAGCTGCGGCGATAGAGCCAGCTCACTGAAGCAACCTAGGCGTTGCTTTGAGAAGAGCGTCCGTAACACGAGGCGTCCTCGAGGATTCGATCGAAGCTCCGCAGGCCGTGATGATACCGTTGTCGGCAAGCAACTTGCGAATCAGGGCAGATCTCGTCGAGGCAGACCACCTAAAACGGCCTCAAGCGACCTTGATGCGGACTGTGCGGCCAATAATACGTACATGCGAAGTACGTATCGGCCGCTCTCCAAAGGTACATAAGAGGTGAGATCAGCCTCTCTTCTGCTTCACGATCCCCTCCTAGCTTCTCAGGCCTGAAAAGGCGCGCTGACCGTGCGCGACGTGCTTTCCATAGACCTGACCGTGGTCTTGCACGCCCCGTAGTCGCGACGAAGGGATTTTGAGCGCGATCAGGAGCCGAAAGACCATATACGACCCCTCCTAGCTTCTCAGGTCTGAAAAGACGCGCTGACCGTGCGCGGCTCGCTTTCTATAGACCTGACCGTGGTCTTGCGAGCCCCGTAGTCGCGACGAAGGGATCGATATCATTTCGAGCGCGAGAGCGCGGGACATTGGGTATGGAATGGACTATTCGAGGTGCGGCCTTCCGGAATGCAAAAACGTCAGCATCCCTCGCGACAATCATCGACGATAATACGTCTCGACAGCACACACCAAGTACTGTGAGTCGCACTCGTCCTCCATGGCTTCGCTACATTTGCTCGTCATTGTCATATTTTCTGATTCAACAATTCATCTCAAGACGCAGTCAGTGTCATCCTTCTTCGCTTCTGAGGTCCTAACATGTCTTACTCGACATTGAGCCGACTTCTCGAACAGGCACTGCCGGTCTGTCAAAAGCTCGAAGGGATGTGGTGCTTGGAATGAACTGTGACATTTTACTGGAGGTTGATGGTGTTGAACGCGGCCGAGGGATTGTGGGTACCTTCCTCTAAGCTGCAGAGGTGCGTGTAATATGTATTGCGCATTTTTATGGAGCTAACTACCTCATTTACATAGGCACCCAAGAGATAAACTTACCTCTCCCTCATCTCCTTCTCGCCCTCCTCTACTCCTCTCATTCTGGCGCCTTCCGGTGTGGTTCGCATATGTTCGAGCCACGTCAGCATTTGCTGACATGCGCTGGGCATGTGCGCTAAGCACTGGCGGTTGTTGGGATCGGGCAGTAGTGAATGGTGGTCTGGATGATCCCTGAATCCCACTTGAAACCTATTCTGCACTTTGGCCTTTCTTCAAAGAAACTGCCGCTGATATCCGAGTCGGATCTCTGTTGGTTTTAGCTGTCTGCAACTGACGCCGAAGCTCGCAGCCTTACCCGGCTCCGACCCTGCTCCTTCTCTTTTCCTATTCTGAAATAGTTTGACCACCGGATCTCAAAACGAATGAGGTACAACTCCCTTGAGAAGGGTCAAGACCTCAGTCACCACCGGCCGAGCATATCTTCCGGTCATTGATAAGTAAGGATCCGACTCAGCTTCAATCACTCATTAACGCTACTTCCTGCAAGTTTCTCGACGGGACGCCATCCAGAAAGTCGCACTGTACTACATGGTCTGGCAACAGGATATGTCATATCGTGATCTATGTTTCTGTCTAAGGATGACTGGTCTTCGATGATATGGCTGAACTCGATCTCATATTTGGATTTGATCCCTGCGACCAACTTCTATTCCATGGCCAAAATCTCGACTCTATGGCTGAACTCGATCCTGTTACATCCTATGGTACAACGAGTTCAATTATATACCGCCAAACTCGATCCTATACCGGCACCGCCGAGCTTGATAGTACGCCGGCGCCGCCAAACTCAGTCAACCACTTCAGCAGTGCAAATCGCGACGCCTTGCTTTCATTGGACTTCAAGGCACGAACGATATCTGTTGTGGTTCAACCCATGTTATTGTTCCTGCAGACGGTGTTGATGATGAGATTAGGGTAGAGAATTGGCGAGGCATTGATAAACTACGCGTATCGTACCGAGCGTCTCTGTATAATCCTATACAACCCAATGTGACTTCCTGGCCAATCAAGTATAAAACCCGCAATACCATGATGCCAATGAAGCAACCGTCCATATGATGGTACAGATGGCAAGAATTTCTATCTCTTTACTTATTGGACGGGAGAGCCTTTGGGCTAGAAAGGCCCAATGAGAGACACTTTTTCGAACGCGCTTCATCACTTCAGTACAGTTTTAGTACTGTCACAACATGATTCATGCAGCCAATGCCAAATGAAAACCATCTTGATAATTATCGACTATCCGTCATAGGGGATAGCGTTCTACGCATATATATCTTGTTTTCAGCAATTAGCGTGTTTATCAATCTGTTTGAGTTTAATCATGATAAAGATTGGTCGCAAGGGATAACAATATATTTCTATACAAGACTATGGCTTCTGCACTGCTATATTTTATACGATCATAGACATTGTGGGGATTATAATGTGTATATAAGGGTTTATCATAGATCTTGGTTTTCAGTGATCAGGCTGGGATCGGCGTCACAGTGGCTGACGTAGATCGTGGCGGGAGTGCTGATGAGTCAGAAAAGACAACCCGGAACTTGCCGACAAAACACACCCCAGACACAGACTAGTCTGCGGCCATTTCCTACATGCCCTCCGCCATAGCACGGTATTCAACGTTACCCACAAACAGATGGAGGCCCCGTATCTTCCGTACCATGTTTGGTGTGTGCATATAAATACTAATATTATTGATTCATCGTGCCCAGTATCTTCTGTAATGATTCGTGAAAAGTGACTGCGAAGGGGCGCCGAATGTACCTACCGAGCGGCCATGTACAATAGTCAGTCGTTTAGCCACTGTTGAGGGCGAGTAAATAATGTCCAGGACCAAAACAACCCGCCACCTCTGCGTACCGGAACGTCTGGTGCCTTCCTGTGAACGTCGCGTTGATCGATTGTCGCGCGGTCTCAAATTCGCGGATTCCCTCGGCTGGGTATTGCATGGAACGCGAACGCTCCTCCCTATTTGAGGTTTAATTGTCAGGGTACAAAGATACGCAGGATGATGGTCGACGAACATGCAGAGATGGATAGCACCGTCTTCCAAACCGTGAAGATGGGAAAGAGCCAAGTCGAGCATCGCCCAGGCGTTGGTCATGATTCATGTCGCTGGCAAATTAGGCGTCAGAAACTGGTGCGAAACTCAACCTGAGCTTTGACAGATCGCAGGGCTGGAGGCCATTTAAGCACATAAAAAGGCTATTCTAGGGTCAAGATACCTGACCGCAGGCAAGTACGGTAGCAGCTCACAGATGGTCGTCCTCTGCGTGACCTCTTACGCAACGGTAAAGAGGATCCATCTCACCTTCGTGCGCTCATATCGCACAACTGCAAGTCGCTCTTGATGTCTACCGCGGCGCTTTCAAACGTTCTCATGAGCTCGTCGATGCTTGCCTGCGCGTTTTAGAAATTGGAAGCAAGCGATGTTGGACTATATCCACTCGCGGACCTGGGCGACGCGCAAATTGACCAAATTGTCGAGATGAGCGATCATCTTCCATCTCTTGCTCGCCGCATTTGACAAAGTCATCTGGCTCTCGTACGCCTATAAAGCAAACGTCTGATTCTGGCGCGAACTATGGCAGATCCCCAGGTCATTTCGGACGATAGCTCTGAGGAAGTGGAGGAAGAGGCGAGAAGAATCAGAGAACGCTTTATCGTAGATGAAAATGAGGATGAGGAGGAAGACGATGACGATGACGAGGCAAGGCATCGAGGAAGGAAGCGGCGTAAGAGGAGACATCGGAGGCGCAGTAAGCATATATGAATTGGGCTTATTATTACAACGTTCTAATTATTCTCTCAGACGAGGAGGCCTTGGAAGAAGACGACCTTGAGCTGCTAGAGTAAAAACCGGGCGCTTCATTCGGGAATCGACTGACTCGTTTACGGCGTAGGCCAGAAGGTGGTCTCCACCCGCTCCATCGACCTCTAAGCGCCAGCCAGTTGTGGAATCGTCAGAAGATGAGTTAGATAACGAGGACCGGCCGCCGGTCCAGGATATTAAGCGGATTTGGGATGATGAGCGCGCTGGAGGTGGACGTGGTCGATTTCAACGAAGGCGCTGGCGCTATGGACGAGCAGGAACGTGAGGAAAGACAAAGAGAGAGGCAAAAGCGAGAGAGGGAGAGGTTGACGCATGCTCTTCCCTGTTTTTTCGTCCAGGAGTTCGAAGTCCTGTATATTTGGACGCACAGACGGGACGACATCTTGTATCTCAACCCTCGAGAAATGCGCGCTTCAGTGATGTCAGTTGGGGGCGCACCTCTAGGTTTTACGCTCAATAAAAAAATGACGAGTCGCCTGCAGATGCCGCGGCCGGTGACTGCAGATGCAGCTTTGCGTCCTGCAGATACAGGCTTTTTGTCCTGCAGATGCAGCTTTTTGTCCTGCAGATGCAGCGGATTTGCGTCCTGCAGATGCAGCTTTTTGTCCTGCAGATGCAGCGGTGTTTTACGATGAGTGAGTCGTAGCGCACTCGTTTGATGCCCACCGACATCGTTACTGAAATCTGTGGCCTTCTAGAGACTTCGAAAGCTGGTGGTCCGTCAGCTCGAGAAACTCGACCTACAACCTATTCGACAAGATAAGATCTATTCTGACTTCGAAATTATGATGCCCAGCTTCTAATATCTCAGGTACGCAAACCTCCACGACTCGGAGGCTCGGCTTATTCCAAAAAAAGACATCGCGTTCGTGGAATACATGGACGAAGGCAGCGCTGGGGTTGCCAAAGATGCTCTTCACAACTACAAGCTTGATGGCGAGAATAAAATCACGGGGAGACTCTCACTTCGTTTCAGATTACATCATTCGCCCGGAAGTGAACTTTTTGTATTCAAGTTGTTTGCTTTGGAATTAATCGATGCTACTTGAGTTAACAGAGTGGTCCACCTGTTATCGCCATGACTGCCTCAACTTGAAGTCCCTCAGGCTATTTTGCCAAATGACTTCCGAGTCAAGACTAAGATTCTATCACGAGCGTGAACTCGTTTGTCAGAAGAGGAAAGGAAAGTTACATATCTCTGACAAAGTTACAACGGAGATAAGTCCACGTTTTTGATGAAACAAAGGTCCTGTGGGAGTCGAGGATATGGAGCCGTGACCTCGGAAAGATGCTCAGACGCCAAACAACAAACTTCAAATGTACATTCTTGTTTATTTCCATTGGCGCAATGATGTAAATTGCTTCCGCGGCATCAAACGCCCCTGATAGGGCCCTATGCAAATGCTATACAATGTGTCCGAAACCACCCAAACCGTTCGACCAAGTAAATCAAATGATACAACTACACGTTCATCATCAGCGGGTTAGATCGTGCTACAGAGTGCTACGGAGTGCTTCGTAGCACTCTGTAATCATGTGTAATGAGTTACGTTTCCCTGATGATGCTACAACCTTACAAGCGGACACTATGGCATCCTGGAACATCTGCAAGCTCGACGAGTCGCCCTCAGCTACTGTGGTGCTGATCGGCTTATAAGTGACGTAGCCCCACTCAGGATCGAGTACGACATATCCACTGTCGCCGTCCACCACAAGCTCTCTCAAACTGGTGAGCTCAGCTGCCCATCGTTGCCAGATGCTTGACCACAGCCTGGCATCGACTGACGGGTTTGCTTGCGCATGATTGCAGCTCCAGATGATGCAAGCGATTCTTTTGGCGGATGACAAACTCTTCGACGCCATCAGGAGAGGACATCTGATCAAAGACGGTATTTTCGAGCACGAGCGATTCGAGCGACGGATAATGGAATGATGAAAGCTTGGTTTCCAGGCTGTGGTAGGGGCCCTGGGGGCTACGTAGCTCGAGTGATTTGAGTGTGGGATTGGAAATTGGCAGGAGTGCGCCAAGTGATCCATTAATCTCCTTGGATCCCGATCAGGCACTGATATCGGCGTTTGGCACGACGGATAGCGAAAGATGGGACAGGGGCGAGTTTGTGAGGGTAGAGACAAAGTCATAGCATGAAACAGGCATCATGACTACATTGTTGAGAGAGAGGGATGTCATGCGGGATGTCTTCATGGCGTGATATATGGAATGAATAACCGTGAGCTGCCGACTCGTAAACCAGAATGGGTGGGCTCTCGCGGATTTCCTTCCCAGACTGGGAGATGAATGTTGGCCAAAAATTCGCGGCGATGCATTCAAGTCTGGGGAGTCTATCAAGTGCGCAGAAAGCCTCAGTCAAGGCTTCTTCAAGGTCGGCGACTTCCAACATGTCCTCGATTTCTGCAGGAACATTCTATAATTAGCTCCTATACATAGACAAAAGTAAATCGAACTCACCAATGTTTTCTGGGGGGAATTGGAAACATTTATCGTCACGAGAATCGTAGACGACTTCCCGAACATAGGGAGCAAGGTTGGCGGCAGCAATGATCTGCTGGAGGTTTTGTGCGCTCTGGATGCTATTTTTCACGTGAAGTTTGCTGAATGCGATGGGTGTGACAAGCTCTCGGTACGCTTTGTTTAAAGAGCGCAACTGGAGGAGATCAGTTACGGATGAAACATTCTGGATGACAGTGTTGATGATTTCGATGGGTAGATCGCGCATTATGAGGAGGGAGGACGGGGTCAGGTTTGAGTGAAAAGGAACGGCATGCATGGTTCCATTTTATATTTCCCATGTGTGCTTGGTATTTCGTTTTCGTCTGCACAGGATGGGTCAGTGAACCGAAATAAACTACATTGGGGTAATACTAGTCCCACTGGAGTCCTATCGGATTGAGCACTTGTATATATAAATAAACGATCTTTAATTGGCTGACTAATACATTAGAACTTACGATCTCGGTTCAACGGCCAAGTCGCCGGTAGTGAGGTGTCGGATGCCTAACAATCAAGATTCAGCGTCTTACTAACCACACCTCGCACGCTGGACGTACCACTGATGGACTCGATAAGCTTCTTCCTGACGGATCCCGGGGGTGTATCCTTTAGTGTAAGAGTAACTTCACTGAGCTCTTGGAAGTCAGTACCGCTCTTCACGATTAGCGCGTTTCCGATGTCATTCGATGCATCTGGGAGTGATAGGTTGACATTGTAGCCATCCCACGATCCGAGACCTTTGAAAATCCAGTAGATATGGTCGTGCCCTCCGAGTAACAGATCGACACCGTGCTCAGAAGCAATGTTGGATCCGTCTTGCGCCCGAGGAGCGAGGGCGTGAAGTTCCTCAGCAAGTTTGATATCCTAGCTCACTTTGAGCACGATGTCGACGTCATCATCATAGAGACTTACGTTCGGAATTCTGCAAGCGTTACTGAGACAACAGGAATCGTTCATCAACAGGAGGCACTGACCTCGAATGCGTCAAAGCAAAGACCAAATCGCAATTGTGGGGAGACTCTCGAAGGACTTTGGAGAGATTCTTGCCCACTTCAGCCATATCCTTCCATTCAAAAGTGTCTGGCCAGCCAGTAATAGTCGCGATCCATTCCCTAAGCGAGATATCAGTAACACTGTTTTGGATACAATGCGAGAAACCCTCACTTCTCTACCAAGCCGATGAAACCTATATGGACTCCAGCCCTTTCGATCACGTGGAAGGCCGTCAGAGGCTCGGGAACGGCGCCGGTGTCTGTTGTCAATGATGTTACTAGGAAGCCAGGGCTGAGAAACCAGATCAGGCATGCAACGTTTTGGATGCAGCTGAAAACGCACCAAGTTTGTATCAGAGATAAGCTCCGCCAATCGACGGTAGCCTGTGCGCCATTAAGTCATTGATTTTTTTATTGAATTTGAGATGATCGCACCAAAATCAAACTCGTGGTTTCCTGGAAGCGGACATCAGACGGGGAGTTCGGACACGGGACAAGCGACAAGCGACAAAACCTTACCTGCAACGCTAATCTCAACGTTCAGCGCGTTCATCACAGCCGCCTGTTAGGATTATGAGCATTGTTGAAGAAGCATAGAACGGATGTCCCATCACCATATGCTTTCCTCTGGCGGTTGAACTTTGGTAAGACGGGGAGAAGGTGTCGCCGGAAAAAAATGGTCAATCCGTCCTGGATGCGTTGGACCATAAAGTGGTGAACTTCGCCACATCGATGTTCTCTTCCTTGCCGTTGACCTGAAAAAGGCTGTTAATCCTGTGAATATCCACGAGTTAAATCAATACTACATTGAGCTTCTGGTTAGAAACCTGGTATATGTCGTTGAAATGCGCAATCTCGAGTACGTTCTCGTTGCCTGGAGGCGGTGTAACAGGATTAACATCGTGCTCTGCGCACCAGACCTTGATCCCTTGTTCATATTGCTCCCAAGTGAGCCCTCCTGGATCTGTGTGACGGACAAGGACGCCTTGAAAACGGTCTTCAGCCGATGATAGCTCATCTAAAGCAACTGGGCGTACCCTCTTTCGACAGGTCAGAAGCGAATTCATTATCAAAGTAGACCTACGCAGGAGCTTAGATACGTGCAAACCGGACAAAAGAATATCATACCATGTCCTCGTATGCGTATTTGCTCCACCCTTGGATGCGCTTAAAGTGCTTGGTCTTGGATTCTGCGAGGGAGAAATGGCGTCAGTGGTTCTGAGAGGCAAGTAATGACATCCTACCATCTTTATGATGGATTTCTGTTGGTTATCCCTTGGATCGGTGGCATGGAAGTAGTATAGCGCTCGGTCCACCTGAGAAATAAAATTCAGTGCATGTCACGACTTACCACTGCGCAGCGATGAGAACCAACAATACTTTGCTATCATGTCCCGACACGAGCGCGATAGATGCCCCATTCTTCAACGCATTTTCGATGATTCTCGGAATGTCGGGACAGAGCGTTACTGTATTTTGATGGTTGCTGGAGATCCATGACACTACAGCATATCCAAAATCCGATGAGATGACCTTTTGTCTTTTGAAAGCCAAGTATTAACCTTCTTGACGTTGAATAATCACTTATCGGAGAGCGGAGGTTGAAAAATAGCGAATCAATGATTGAATTCTGAGTTTTCTCTCGCTTTCTGCGTTTACTCATTACTATGGCGCGGACAAAGCAGACTTCCAAAAAGACGACAGGAGGGCCTGCCAAGCGTGGTATGGTACCGAAGTTCAAGAAGCTTACAGGCCATGGCGGTATTCAGGTTATCAAAACCATACAATCTAAGGCAGCTTTACCGTCAGGTGGAAAGGCCATGCTGAAGCCTTTGTGGCATAACATCGTAAGCCTGCAAACCTCTGTCCCCTTCTCAGTCTACAACTCATGAAATTGAATAAGTTCTGCGTTTTTTGCTGGGATGGGGGCTCTCTGTATGAATGCTCCGTGTGCCCACGCGTAGTCTGTGTAGAGTGTGTCGTTGTTCCTGCGGAGTTCCAAGAACGTACCAAAGACCCCGATGTTCACTTCGTGTGCCCTGGGTGTCATGAAATGCGTGGAAAGGGTTCCAGGAGTAGTAGCATCAGGCCATACTTCGCAAGTTTTTTTCCTGTTTCTCAAATATATATATATATGATTTTAATTAGGGATTTGAGGACTGTGATGGAACCCCGGTATTCAAGGTCCCCGCTACTATTCATGGCCGTATCGAAATGGCCAGTCGGTCGGAGATATCTAGCAATCCCATCCTTGTCTTGCACTTTGTCCTTACCGCCCTCGACCCTGCTGGATCGCCTGCGGCCGTAATGCAACATCAGCTACGGCCTTATAGGCCCAACAACGCCTTACATTTTCACGAGATTATATTCGACATTGGGACAAATGCGAAAGCTGACCGGCATGTGGAGTCCATGAAGGCACTCGTAGCCCGCCTGAAACCCCTGGAGTATGAGCGTGTTGAAATTTTCGTCTACACTCATTCAGAGACTGACCGGGGTGACATATGGGGTGGGTTCGAGGATGGCGATTTTTTGCGAAGGGGGAAAAATAAAGTCGCAACGCTAGGCGATCCTGTTGCGTACCCTGTGGACGATGTAAGTTAGACCTACCCTTCTTTATGGTGCATAACCCTTCGCAGTTCTTCGCAGGGCTTTTTGTCGGTGGAATAGAGGATTATGTTAGGGGGGCTACGCTATGGATGCTGATTTGCGGGCACACGGTACGGAAGCACGACTCGTTCCAGCTGTTGAAAACTTGCATAAAACAGTGAGTAACTTGTCTGTGCCATGTTAGCGATGAACACTGTTTTTACAGGTATCAGGTGGAACATGCATTTGCTTTTGGCGCTACATCGTTTCACGCATGCCTGACCATACCGCTTGTCACCACCTATGTCCGCCGCGTACTTGTTGAAGGTTTCGAGGCACAAGAAGTCATTTCCGACCTGCTTAACGCATGCTCTCGCTTTGCAGTGCATTCCTCCATCGTACACATACACAACCCGACTGCCTTCCGCCGGCGTCAGCCTACCATGATAGAGTACCATCAGGGAGTAAAGCACATCTCAACCGCTACGGCCTCAATGACTGTCTCAACATATACCTTCTTCCACGACGCCAACCATCCGTTCGGGAACGCCCTGCCCTACCAATGTCCGAACTGCATGTGCGTGCGTCCATGGAAGCACATCGTCTCCAACCCCCTCAGCGCACCGAATGAAAGTAGGTTCATCTGCCAGCACCCGGGCTGCGGTCATACCCTTGCATATACGAGGCCGGAGGGGTCGAAAACCATACTCTATTCTCAAAGCCAGAAGGGCCGTTTCGCACCTGGGTCTGGCTGGCTAATGTCTGTGACAGTCGAGCCTGGCACATCAGCCGATGTTTAGCTGACTGGCACGCTTGTCCCACTGGTACGACTTCTGCCACATTTTGTTATTTACATTGCTTCGGAAGCCTTAGATACTCGCCGCTCAGCAGATATGTGATTGAATTTTTTGGTCATAGGCATTCACTTGAAATACTCGTTCAAATGTGCATTAATGGAGCTCAGGATGGGGATCAACCCAGAATTGTTGAAACGCTGAAATGAATATAAACGATGCACTCTCGCTAGGCTGAGTCAGATCGCATTGTTATTATGAACCACTCACTCAGGACTGTCACCGTCGAACTGTCAAGGCGCTCGTGCCATCCGAGACTTCTCGCATTGTCTTACCTCCGAGTCACCTGTGGGCCAGTGACCAAACTTGAAGAGGACCTCTCCTGTTTATTCGTGACCATTGAATTACTCTACTCCAGTGAGCTTGCAGAAGAGATACTGAATTGTGAGTAATGCGCTCTTATTTGCAGAGAACTGATGAATTTGACATTTGAATGTAAATTCAGCATGCGGTCACATTCGGCGTTCGCTGATTTCCTGCTGAACCAGATTTTGGCAACGCTATGCAGTGTATGTCTCTGTTCTAGACAACCATTTGCTGATTTATATTTTTTGTCCCCAGTTACGCCAACAAGCGTCTTTTGCACAGTCAACGCTATCGAGAGGATCGCGACGGCTCCGCTCCAAACGCCCTCGGGCAGCCGTGAACAATGTTGAGATTCCTGCGTGGCAGAATTCTCCAGGTAGGCACTTGCACCGCTTTACTGGATGGAGAGAGCCTCCTCGCACAGCACACGAAGATGTCTCTCGAGATGTGCCCTCGCAGGATGAAAGGCGTGCGACTGTTGAATCATCGACTTTAGTATCTTACCGATGCCATCGCTATTTGTCGCATTGTGGCACTGAAGGACGAAGCCGAAAGGTGATGATGGTCACAGTGTCACTACTAATATCTGTAATTTACTGACCGAACGTTACGATCCACACTATGATGCATTCGGTCATCACCGCTTCGTGGGGCCCGATGGATGTTGACTCTGACGAAGACAAAGAGGGGGGTACGTACCTGGTTAGTATGCGTTACGATGCGTATTTTAGTCCGTTTGTTTGACGTTTGTCTGTTATAGGAACCGATGGACGTTTGCGACGAAGACGAGGTCGATGGAGGGGACGCGATGGTATGTACTAATTTAGAGTTCTATCCGTTACTTACTACGTTTTATTACAGGAAGACATCATCGTATACGCGTCGCACGAAACTACGAATGCATATCCTCTACAACGCGACTACCTTCGCACGATAGTTGAAAACGAGCAGCAGCTATTCGCCAATGTAAGGTATTGAAAGCGCCTGAATCTGTGTATCGTTAACCACGCGTGTAGGAAAGAACTCTTGGTCTCATCACTCAGGCACTCGACCGCGCGCCTCGTTGGGCCATAAAGAAACTCACACCCACTTATTTGACGTTACATTTATCCGATATCGGACGAGAAGTGGGAATTTCGGACGAGAATCAAGTGAAATCTCTGATTTTGAGCATGGTGGATTTCTTTCCCTTGGCGAATCGTATGAATAACTGATGCTTTGCGCTAGAGTGAGTGCTCAGAAATCCCCACGGGGCTGTCTGCAGATGGGACTGCGTCATTCTCGGACCCACCAGTGAAATTCGAGAAGAATGATGTCGACCGCGTATTGTCACAGGCACAGCAGCTTCTTGTGAGGCTTGAAAAAGAAATGGAAAGGAACAAAGAATATCTGACAAAGGTGTGTCCTCGACGTACGAACCCTGTCGGCTCCGACACTATTTTCTGCTCGACCACGTTACTTTGACGTCTGGGGATCGAATTGATTAGTGGACGGATGCTAATAAATATTCAGGCCGTCAAGAGCAAGGATGACGCAGCTCTGGGACTAGCAATGGATGAAGATGGCGCATTTGGAGACCGTCCATCAGGCAACTGGCCTGAAGATATTAGTTTTGCTTGATCCAAAGACGTATGCCGAAAGAAGTAAACCGGTTCGCTTTGCACTGATTAGCCATTTCTTCATTCGCCATCATATCATTCTCAGTCCGATATTCCGAGTGTTTCAACCAGTGTTTTTTTGACCATGTATACGGTACTAGAGTGGGGCCGAACTTCGTCGGCAGGAACCTTGTTTACAATTCATGTACAGTATCAGATACAGGTTTTGTTCTGGTGAGGCAAGGATACGACGCTGGTACGTCATGCTCGCAGTCGCAGGATACATAAAAGATGAATCTAATTGTCTAATTAGAACTAGATGTTGTGATTTGGGCCTCCCACCCACTTGCACTTGCTTCGTCGCCCGCTCAGGTCTTACATTAATGCTGTCCCTCAGCTCTCCCTTTCCGGCCGCCATAGATTCTTATGCCTTCATGTAGACACGTTATCTGACCTTCTCGATGCTCTCTCACTCCCCAATCTATGCATACTGGAAATTCATGGCTTGTTAACCTGGCCTCATGATGCATTCATGGCATTCCTGGCACGGTCGGGGTGTTCGCTGGAGAGCCTGATCGTTAGTGGCGCAGTAACAATAACTAATGAGCAGAGAGCAGAATACATTAGTCTTTCCCCCTCACTCCAATTTCCATAGCCATACATCATAGGTTTTGCATTATGATAACGAGTCACAGTCAACACTATTGAAGGCGCCTTGGCTTCATCAGAGCCGCAGGAAAAAGCTGAATCGCGATAAGATCAGCGAATTCAATCTCGCATTTGACGAGTCGAAATGATGGCTCAGTCTCGTCGCTATAGAGAAGGTTGGTTTGCGGATCACGCCTAGACTGACGTGCTTTGGTGCGCTACGGAGATAAGGCTTGGCTTAAGCCGAGCTCGAACGATGGAAGCGTTCATAACCCTCTCGATGGGGACCTCCCTTAGACTCGTGACCAGTCTGACATACGTCACAATGAGCATTGTTGAAGAAGCATAGAACGGATGTCCCATCACCATATGCTTTCCTCTGGCGGTTGAACTTTGGTAAGACGGGGAGAAGGTGTCGCCGGAAAAAAATGGTCAATCCGTCCTGGATGCGTTGGACCATAAAGTGGTGAACTTCGCCACATCGATGTTCTCTTCCTTGCCGTTGACCTGAAAAAGGCTGTTAATCCTGTGAATATCCACGAGTTAAATCAATACTACATTGAGCTTCTGGTTAGAAACCTGGTATATGTCGTTGAAATGCGCAATCTCGAGTACGTTCTCGTTGCCTGGAGGCGGTGTAACAGGATTAACATCGTGCTCTGCGCACCAGACCTTGATCCCTTGTTCATATTGCTCCCAAGTGAGCCCTCCTGGATCTGTGTGACGGACAAGGACGCCTTGAAAACGGTCTTCAGCCGATGATAGCTCATCTAAAGCAACTGGGCGTACCCTCTTTCGACAGGTCAGAAGCGAATTCATTATCAAAGTAGACCTACGCAGGAGCTTAGATACGTGCAAACCGGACAAAAGAATATCATACCATGTCCTCGTATGCGTATTTGCTCCACCCTTGGATGCGCTTAAAGTGCTTGGTCTTGGATTCTGCGAGGGAGAAATGGCGTCAGTGGTTCTGAGAGGCAAGTAATGACATCCTACCATCTTTATGATGGATTTCTGTTGGTTATCCCTTGGATCGGTGGCATGGAAGTAGTATAGCGCTCGGTCCACCTGAGAAATAAAATTCAGTGCATGTCACGACTTACCACTGCGCAGCGATGAGAACCAACAATACTTTGCTATCATGTCCCGACACGAGCGCGATAGATGCCCCATTCTTCAACGCATTTTCGATGATTCTCGGAATGTCGGGACAGAGCGTTACTTTATTTTGATGGTTACTACTGGAGATCCATGACAATACACCATATCCAAAATCCTATGAGATGATCTTTTGTCTTTTGAAAGCCAAGTATCAACCTTCTTGACGTCAGAAAGTCAGGGTATTGGGAAGTCTGTGTGAGGTCTGCGCAGACTCCGCGTCCAGGTCTGTGTCTAGGTCTGTGTCAAGTCTTTGTCAGCGTTACGCGGGAGTTACCGGGGGAAGGTTTGTCAACCACCAAAGGTCTGTCTGCCCGCCGTCTTACATAGCCATTGATCATCTTATCTCGTCGTTTGCCCGCCGCCTCTCTCGTTGCGCGCCGCCTCTCTCGTTGCGCGCCGCCTCCCTCGTTGCCCGCTGTCTCCCTCGTTGCGTGCCACCTCTCTCGTTGCCCGCCATCTCTCTCGTTTGTGCACCACCTTTCTCATTGGCTGCAGTCCCTCCCGCGTCTCTCTCGTTCATTGCCTGCAGTCCTTCCTGCCACCCTCTCTCGTTTTCCCGCCGCCGCCCTCGTTGCCCGCCACCTATACTTGAACCGTGGGCACCATGTCGGGTGCCTCAGACGCTCAGGAGCGTTAAAATTTTAGGTTGGCTCATCGTGCTTCTCCCGCGTTGAATCAACGCTGATATCTAGAATTAAGGGTAAAGCCACGCTCGTTTTGAGCTTTTCCCTTCTTTCAATTTTCCGATTTTCATTTTCCTCACCACCCCGTAATTTACAGGTCTGAGATCTGACCTCCCACCTCCCAAACGCTCTCACGCTTAGGTCGACCCGCGGGCAGCGCTCGGGCATGACCCTGGTTGACCTATGTCAGGCCTTATTACATGTCTGGGGCGCGGATTCAGTATTTATCGCATATCAGCCTCCTTTAAAGTAGTCAGTTGTTTGGTCGTATTATTTCCAGCCGCTGCATCTGCAGGACGCAAATCCGCTGCATCTGCAGAACCAAAAGCTGCATCTGCAGGACGCAAAGCTGCATCTGCAGGACGCAAAGCTGCATCTGCAGGACGCAAAGCTGCATCTGCAGGACGCAAATCCGCTGCATCTGCAGGACAAAAAGCCTGCATCTGCAGGACAAAAAGCTGCATCTGCAGGACGCAAAGCCGCTGCATCTGCAGGACAAAAAGCTGCATCTGCAGGACAAAAAGCCTGTATCTGCAGCGATGTACTTTGAACAGTACGAACCGCATGATTGTGTTCATTCACACAAACAACACGTCAACAATGCCACACGCGATCTTTGCTTGTGTCTCCTTGCTCTAATCAATTTTTCCCCCCCATCATCATGCCGTGTCGTGAACGCTCTAACTCCATGGTTTCATCAGGTTCATCACTATCCTCGCCAGAATGGGTCGTCCCGTGGATATATTGTGGGTGCCAGCGCTGTGTTCAAGGTCAGCATCTCTCTGACTTGGAGGTGCAGAACTCATGGGCGTTTCTAGCATCTTCTGCGTCACCGTGCAGGACGTTCTGCATGTCTCGCGCTGAACAGCTGCAGGTGATCGCTTCCTCCGGCAACGCGTCTTTCTCACATGTAGCACATTTTGAAGTCGCAACACGCCTGTCCATTCTTAAAGCATCGCACAAGACATTACGCCCTTCGATACCAAACTGACGACTTCGATCAAACACGAGGCGCCCAGGCATGGTTCCATTTATCGACGCAGTAAGACTTTGAGTTCTGTGTCGTCTCTACACACCATGTCCCTATTGTACATCTGCAGGCCAATATCATCGTCATACTCTCGCCATCCGACGGTCCCTGTTCTCTTCCATAGTCACACACCCCATCTTGAGTACATTTTTAAGCCCAAAACTCGGCATCTCCAAGTGCCCTGTAGCATGCTCAGCCAGGATCATCTCGCATATCGTTGCACGAACTGACCTTGTCATAAGTACATTGATGGCATTGATGTCTCGTTGATTGCAGTCCACTATCTTATTCTTATCTCCGTGCACGTGTTTGACCACTAACACATTTCCAGTCACGTCAGCGTCGTTGCTGGCAATGTTGGCAATGTTTCGGATGAGCGCGTTGGGTGGGGCATACACCAACGGATCTTCGCGGAAGAAAGTGAAGGCATGCGCCCAAGGGGAAGAGTCAGGATCAGAAATCACGTTGTAAGTCTTGCGATTGCGGCCTGCACCTAACACATGCTTGTTGCGACCTAGGAAATCGACCCAGTGCAGGATTTGGAGATGCGAAATATAGGCGAGAGAGGCAAGCCCGTCACGCAGGGGGATGGGCACAATCTGCGGTGTCGCAGCCGCAGTGGCATAAAGGACACCCAGGTATGTCTCCTTGTATTTCTACCAGTGAAGGGTCAGTACTTATGTCGAGACAAAAAGGGCAAGCGACAAACGGGCATGTGTTGCTCGATAATCTCCTTCTGCCTCTCAATACTGACGAGGTCGTGCGGCATTGGTTTAGGAGGCAGATCGCACGTGTTCCCATTAGTGATGCTGTTGTAAGGACATTCTGGATTCGCGCAACGTTGTGACAGGCGCCATATCACATTTGAACGTTCGGCCAAGCGTTTCATCGGAAATCTATGATCCCACTCAAAGATCAGTGCATTGCGTCCTGCATCTGCCACATTACGCCACAGAGCAGGGCATAAGAGACCACATGGACCGTCCATGAAGGAAGTGCAGCTCTTGACCTCCCAGCCTTCCTGCGACATACAGCCAATGGTCGGTTCTGGCGCAGGGCGCAATACTGCACCATTGGTCACAGCGATCCCCCTCGAGGTCCACAACGGATAGAATACGGTCATGCCTCCTGCAGTCATCAATGTCATGTCTGCAGTGGTGTGCGAGGCCATGATAACTTTGAAGACACCCTCACCCAAGGCCTCAGACACGGTGATCTTCAAGCCGCCACGCTGAAATTCGCTATGGGAACGGATGACCTTGGTGTAGGCATGGTTTATGGGTGTATCAGCCACTTTGTCGTAGCGTAGGGTGTCTATGATGAAATCCGCTAGCAAGGGGCCAAAGTCAGAGGGAACCACAATGTTAAGGTTCGTTGCATGGCGACCGTCATCCCGCCACATTTGCATTGCGCAGGAGCCGTTGATCACTGCTGATGTGGTGTGCAGCATGAAACGAAACTCGGCTATGTGTTCCTCCACGAATGGCCGCAAAATTCTGTCGAACCGGCCGATGATACAATCTGTCCCGACACGTTTGACCTCACGATTTGTCCCTTGCAGGGCCAGCATATCAGTTACAAGCGGGAGGCAATGGTAAACCATTTGCACGAGCGGGGCTTGGTGGAAGACTGTAAGTCCCTCGCATGAGTCACTTAGTTCATAGATGGTGCGGGCGACGTACATTCTTTCACAGGATTGTTCATGGTGCGCGCAAAACTCGTGTTGGTCGTGGCTGCAGACTGGGTTGAGTGACAAATAGATTTGGTCAGCGAATTCATCCCAAGGCATGAACAGAGCTGACGAGACCCACGTATAGAGTCGATTGCAGTAGAAGAAGCACCGATACACAATGGAGATGAATGGCGTGAAATTGGGATGACTCTATGAGTCTAAGCTGCGCGAATGCCTTGAGCGAGCGTGCCAGAATGGGTAAACAGAGATGACGAGATAAAAAGATTGCGCAAAGGACGATCAAAAGGATGACACCAAGGCCAACGAGCAAAGAGAAGACACACGACACTGGAGGGACAGGGCTACCTGGCGCCTCACCAGCACATGCTACTATGTCGTTGAGTGCCAAATAGCTTCGGTCAGCGAATTCAGAGCCTTGTCGTGTCTCAGTACGGAATCCTCCCTCACTGATGAATCACCCATGATTTTCTTCAAGCAATTTATACGAATTCAAAAGGGGCAGAATGTCAGACGGTCGTTGCAATGTGACAGCGAACTGTGTATTAGCCTCCTACAGTCCTCTAGCAATGTCCATATGACCATCTCTGGATTCGGTAATTTTGATGACGTTGCAGCGGATCTGGTTCTTGGACTCTGTTTGAGGTATTGCCACAATGGGACAGGGCAAGTGCAGGTTCACGTGCCCACCGGTAACAACGACATTGATCCGACAATCTTCCAGAGGCAGAACTTGTCAGTAATCTTAGTGTCGCGGGACGTGATGGCCAAGCAATGGCATGGAGGCTCTCTTAGTTTCCGAAAGCATACTGTACAGTGAACAAAACAAAAGTTGCAGTGTTAACAATGATATGATATCCCGTACGCCGCGTCTGTTCTGCCAGACAACGCGCCAGCAGCGCCTACCAAAAACACAGTAGCTCCCAGACATCCCTATATTGATCTGCCAGTCCTTATCCCAAGATATTCTCTCCTGGACCAAACACCGCGCCCTTGCCACCACCACTGAATTCTAATCCACGTCGAATGAGTCTGCCGTCACATCCCCCCGTCCTCCCTCCTGCCGACCCATTCTCTAACCAAACGTCATCGACCAAACCCCGGACCCATGACACCATCCTCCCAATCTAATTGTCATTGAACGAGTCTGCCATCGCGTACCCTTCCACCACATCGTCGAAAAAAAAGATGATGATGCCCTCTTGCACGAGAAAAGCCATGAACTCTGTGTGCATAGCGGCCGGGTCAGATCCACTCACTGCCGCATATATGAACAGACCTTTCAACCTGACGCGATTGTTCATATCGCGGGCTACGTCTGATATGTCCACGATAGGGTATTCAATGGTCTCTGCGAAGACACATGTGCAGTGGCGAAAGGTGGAGAAACGGTATGAGGCTGTATTGCTCCGTTCTGTACAAAGAGTTATATCGGCAGGTTCACTTGTGTCTCGCGAACTCACGTAGTACAAGATAAACACCTGGAAGGTCACAGTTTACATGAGCCATGATGAGTCGAATGTGTAAGAGTACGAAGACCAGCCGTCGTATTGACTCTGGTGGATGTGGCTCTGGGCGTTCGATCGAGGACATTTCCGGCAATGATAGTTTCTCACAAGGCACACACCCGATCGTTCTTCCGACTTTGTCCAGTCTGGAATTGGATATTGATGATACGACAATCCTCGAACAATGTCCTTGTGAAGCGTGTCAGCATCGAGACGACGGCACGATCGCATGAAGAGCTTACGGTTCACTCGCTTTCAAATTGGCCAAGTCTCACCGTAAGTACAACGATTGAAAATTGAGTTTCGATCGGATCCCACATTAAATCAATCGTGCCAAGCAGATCAAAATTTATTGGTCCATCTTTATTACAAAACTGGTCGTATGACGGTACCATTGACAGAGCCGCATGCGTGGCTCGCATTTTTGTTATGCGAGCACCCGGTCAGGCGATATGCATGCTACCGAGAGCCGAGAGGGACGCACTGGCAGAAGAACGTGGGTTGTATGGCGAAGGATGAATTCAGGGTTGAGGCAACAACAGAGTTCCTAGGGAAAGAGTGCGGGCAGGCATGCCCCACGCTCTGGCGCAATGTATCGGACAGCGGAAGACAGATGCTAGTGTTGGAATGGGACGAGAGATTCTCCATCAAATCTGCCATCCCGCGTTCGCAGGCAATATGGCGTCTGGCGGTCCATTGTCAGAATTCTTTCTGTGCTTATAACCCAAAGAACAACTCACGAAGTGTGCGACTGCCACCACAGCCCACGCCATCCATGCTTTCAGAAAGAGAGGTGCAGGAGGCACGCATCGCGCAGCACTGGCCAGTAAGTATCAGACAGAAGGAAGATGGAGGAATTGACTGACAGAAAATGAAAACAGGAATACCAGGCGATATTGCAGGGCGTGCTGTATGCAACAAAGGCTGATGCAGCCCACCTGGTGTCTGTCCCACTCCGAGATGGTGTGGAGAGTCTTGTCGATGTCTCCCAACTGGAAGTCACGCACTGGGTGGATCAGTTTGGGCCAGACAAATTCGTGTCCTCAGCTGGTCGCTGCCGGAAGACGTATAATGTCATCACAGATATGCCTGAGGGTGAGACTCCTCCTGGATACACTTTCTTTCGAGAACATCCATTGGTATATGGTCCTCCGAACGCGCTTGTTCGAAAGATAGGTGGGATCACATCAAATGAAGACGACGTGGTGGGCAATGTCTTGGTGGTGAAACACACCAGAGGAAAGAAGCACGACTTAATGGATTGCGAGGAAGATGACATCCCTTGGATAAGTGGTATTATTAAACAGTGCGTAACACAACACACCTGCAGGCTGCCGCACGACAACTGAGAAAGAGCTAGGTGTGTAACCGAATCGACATTCTGGACATAAGAGAGATGGAGGAGAGCAGAACTGGTGTCGGGGTCAATGGTATCCTGAGACAGTGAGCATTTTGTGTAGTTTCTGGGGTTGAAAGCGTGAAAGCTATCTCAGGTTTATTGAAGGAGTAATGTTCGTATGGTGCAGGAGTGATGAATGGTCCAAACGCCATGAAGACCAAACACAATAATCATGCAATGTAAATTGAATTGAAAACCACATGGTATTCCCTAGTTGAGGGATGCGGATAATACTAGGACTTCCCAACCAGGTTAACGTGGATTGGCACGTGACATGATTGGTACAGGCATGTGACAGACGACCGTGCGAAAGAGGACTTATAACCTTACGACCAAACATGGGTTTGCACGATAACACCATCTGGGTCATTAAGTATCTGATAGTTCTTTTTTTTCCCCAGGCACTTCTGTAACATACAACTTATATGTAGACGTCGACTATAAAGGGGGCCATGCTTCGAGGGTGTCCTTGGTGTGAGTTTACTTGGGCTCTCTTTTTCATTCATGACTGTCACCGACAAGTCTCTGCGATCCACCCGAAACCAGCTGTATCCGCAACAAGCATCGTATTGCATTCGACTCTTCATTTTCATCATTGCAATCTTCCAATGGATCCCTTTCTTTCACTCCAAGTTTGCCGGGAGGCGTCAAACGTCCAACGCCTCCGACCCAGAACATGCTTCTGTGCACCGTCGTCACCACGCTTTTTCTTGGCGCCGCATTCCATTGGGACTCGTCAATGCGTACCGTGTCATTTCTTTCCGCTGGACACTCGAATTTGGAAAGTCATACACCCTCAACATGGCTGAGGTTTTTGTGACGGTGGCGTACATTGTTTTTCTTTTTGTATGGACATTTATCAACAGTGAGTTTCCTGGCTATGTCACTCGCACATTCTGAGAGAGCTTCTAGCAACCGACCTCGAGAGCCAAAAATTGGACATCTCATACTGGTGCAACCGCTCAGGCATGCTGGCGTCGAGCCAGTTCCCGCTGATCACTGCACTTGGAACTAAAAACAACATAGTATCCTGTACGGCTTCTGTGCTTGCATATTAACTTGCTTTGCTGACTGCCTGCAGTAATAACCGGTATCAGCTATGACAAGGTAAATCTATTCACGATATTCGCCGTTGCTTTATTCTAACGTGATTTTTCTTCAAGCTCAACTACTCTCATCTGATGTCTAGAGTTGTCTTCGTCTTGCTCTGGGTTCATGTAGGCGGTGAGATTGTCCGACATGCACCGTACGTGCAACATGTATAAAGGACTCAATACACTAACACGACACAGATTCCAACCATACTTTGCGCAGCCGTGGCTCTTATGGGGCTTGGTTGTCATGGTCGCATCTACCATTCTATGTATCGTCTCCTTGCGCCCCGTCCGAGCCCAAGCATACGGGCTTTTCTTCTACGTTCATTTCGCTATGGTTGCTTGAGCCCATTCCAGTTCTATTGCTTTGTGATACTGACAAACTTTTTCAGCATTTTCCTCATCGGCGCTTACATCCACACACAAGATTCTAAGTGAGTTTCATCAAATACACAACTTACATGTTCCACGCTGATAATCGCCAGCGTCGCCTTCTGGATCTACCCCTGTTTCGTAATCTGGGGATTGGACCGGCTCATTCGGACCCTTCGTCTAGTGGTGTTCAACCACTCATACTTCGGATTCAGCTCAGGGTCTACGATGGACACGATCGCTGAACTCCTACTATCAGATGATTTTGTTCGGTTGCGTTTCCACCGCCCGTCTCATTTCCACTGGACACCTGGGCAAACTGCCTATCTTATCATGCCGTCCGTCTCACGCTTGCCATTCGAGGCCCACCCTTTCACCATTGCGAGCTTCAATTCGACACTTTTTGATGTGCCTAAGGAACAGAAACCAACAAGTGAAAAATATGCTGAGATGAGCCTTGCAGAAGGGAATCTTGGTTCTAGTGCTCCGTTCTGGAAAGAGCTCGTATTTTTTCATAAACGTGAGGGAAGGATTCACGGCCCACTTGAAAGATGCTGCCTTGAAGGGTGACAAAGTAAAAGTCTTTGTCGATGGGCCATACGGGCCTTCTCCTAACCTGGGTTCATATGACACATCTGTGCTCATTGCTGGTTAGTCGCTGGACTTTCTACATGTCGAACATTGCTCATGCATGTCCCGCTTTCAGGTGGATCCGGAGTCTCGTATACACTACCGGTATTGTTGGATACAATAGAGTATGTCGACTGAATTACCGATTCTGCGTATTCAACCTGATTTCTTTTGTTTCAGGCGTGTCTGCAACGGTGAAAGCAGGTGCCGTCGTGTTGTTTTCATTTGGTCAATTCGGAGTGTCGGTAAGAATCGTTAATCCGAGGCTTGTGGCGAGGTTAATGTGTCTATGCTCCTCAGATCATATTCACTGGATCGACGATGTGCTTATCCGGGCACTACAGCTTGCACCTCCTTTATATATTTCAATCCACATTCACGTTACCGACACACCAGAAACTACTGAGACTTTGCCACGATCGTATAGTCGAACTGACGACGTCAAACCTGTGCGCGACGACTCCCGCTCTGAGGTGGTCGAGTTGCAGGATGGAAAAGCTATGGAAATAAGCAATGACTCCCTTTTCGCGATAGAGTCAGTCAAGTTCGCACATCAAAGGGCCGACCTCCGGGCTATCCTCAGAGACGAAGTGACAGCGGCGACAGGCAGGATGTCCGTTAGCGGTCAGTTTTCGCCTTCATATGCTGCAGATTACAGTAAACACTGACTCTGTTTTCAGTGTGTGGTTACGCTTGAAAGAGGGGTTAGATTGAAACGAACTTTAGATGCTTATTGGTATTTACGAAATGATTATATGCCCATGTCCTTCAGGTGATTCTTGCAGATCTCGGACAAGGGATATTTAGACGACTTCGGGGCTGACTGTAATTGATGCCTTTCTGGTTTGAAATTCTACCCTTCTACATTCCCATGAACTGTTCCTGCGATGTAGTCGACTTGTGCTCGGAAAGGTGCCCCTGGAGCTTGATCGTCGATCGTACAACCTTACCGAAGGAATGGGGTGACAGTGGTTGTCGCCCAGAAAGAAAACTTCACACGCAAAATCATGCTAACTCAGCTTATCAACTGGACCTAAGGGGAAGGGGTATCTAGTACGGCATCACAGATGCCAGCACAGTCCCTGGAGGTGGGAGTCCGCGGTTGGTGCGGTCCAGCAACTGCCCAACTAGTAGTATGCACCGTTGTCGCTACGTGTGCCATTCTTATTACAGCTCGTATGGCTATTGCCGTGATTTGAAATAATCATAGACCCATTGTTCGTGCCATTGCTTCCTGACCGGCCCAGGCTGCCGTGGTCGACTTGGCGCCGGCGATGTAGACAAATGATACAGGCAATAATTATTAAAGGTGACCTACCTGCACTAGTTCCGTTCTGGTGGTTACCAAGTAGCGAGTAAAAGCACGTATTTGTATTACTCGTCTGTAGCCAGTGCAGTGGATCTAAAGCCTAAACCCCGCGGATGATGATATCTGTAGAATCTATGTGCATTATTATTAGTGCAAGGGCCATTATCAGTGTCAAAGTGACGAAAGAAGCCGATCGCCAGAATAGTAGAGTGGTGAAAGCGTGTAATCATAATATGGGCCTGACAGCGCTAACACTCACAGATACTTTCATGAGTGCGACTCTAACATGACGAGGATTCCATGTCGCTCGCTCGAACCTCAAAGCCACAGTGATTTTTTTGCTTGACGGGTGCCTTCACGGACTGCTGGCCGACAATTTAGGACAAATTGTAACATAAGGTCGACCGTAGATCCAGGCATGTGTGAATACATTAAGGAGAGGACAAATCTAGCATCAGAAGTGACTCAAATACCTTCAGATGCTCTTGTTCTCCTCGTTCCATAGCTAGGCAGTCTTTTGACTTTGCATCCGCTCGCTGCTCATAATGTGTGTGATTTGAACGGATTTGAGATCACAGAAAGCGTCATTCCAGATCATACAAAGCCATTGTACCCTCCGCTCACGCCATGCACTAAAAGAAAGAAAATATCAGTGAGTTGCGAGTAGTATTACCTGAGGCCCACACTAGTACCACTGGCGGCTGGGTGAAATTTTTTTGAAGTGTTCAAAGGGTGATGTCAGAGCGGTGGCGGGAATTACGCGACCAAGAGAGGTATCGGTTTTGACTGCCGAATCCGGGAGACTTGCATGGATAGTGTTCAACTGGTGGGCGAGCCGTTTTAGAGGTCGAATAGAGATACATATAAGCACCAAAAGAGAAAACATCCCAAGTGAAGGTTTTGAAACATCGGTTATTCAAATCAGGGTATGAGGTATGCTGAACGTGAACGACTATTACTCACCATACAGCGCCGAAATCGAAGAGCTTGAGATAGGAAACAAGAGCCGTATGCTGTTTCAACTCAGTAGGCTGATGACGAGAGGGTAGACAAATTCTAGCGAGGCGACCATAGTATGATCATTTCCTGCAGTTCTTCGATCTATGGAATTCGCTTGAGGTTCTGGATCTACTGAGAGTACTTCCTGCTGGCGCGCAAGTACTTTGAACGACTTTATTCCATTTTTTTTGTGATACCAGGATAATCTTCAGAGCACTCCTGAAGCTCTTGCCAAGATACGCACATCTGATCAGCTGAAACATATACTCAATAACCCCCTTCACAGTCATAGTTCGAGTGGCGACTCTTGTTGTGCCTCCCACCTCGAGTTGCGCAACCTAGTAAGCAGTACTCCCGGATTTGACGAGGCCTTTGAGAGTCGTCCGCGATGGTGCTTCTTTCTATCGAAAGAATCCTGTCGCAAGGCCGGGATGTTGATTTAAGATGGAAATGGGGTAAAGCTCATTCCAGAAGCATAGATCCGCAGACATCAGTCTGTTTCGCGGTGGCCTGGGATCCTCTTCGGATATGTGGTATCAAGGTTCGGGGGTCCATGACCACATTGAGGTCGAGAAGGACAGCGATGTAAGGGAAATCTGATAAGCACTGGATCGTCTCATGCTTGCGCATGATATGACTTAGTCTGCATGGTGATGCCTCCACGTTTGGTCGGAAATAAAAATGTGTGACACGCGTTTCATATCATCAGGGCCAAGGTCGGAATCCATTTTATCGACTGGCGGCTGCAAATGGCGACATTGCACCGCGCTTATGCGATGCCAGCGTCGCAAAGTTCATTCTTGGGCTTGATCACTGCATCTAGCACTTTCAAGCGATATATTAGAAACGATATCGCTTGAACAACGTTTGGAGGCTTACCTTGACCGCTCGGTTCATCAAATTCCGACTTAATTATTGACACAGTGGTTGATGTGATGAGGAGATATGGCTTGATCTATCAACTCGAGTTGCTTCAACATCTTTGGAGGCCCTTCCAGGTTCCGAATTTTGACATGTTGAGTCTTCAAACAATTTTCCTGACGAGAGAGTAAATACTTCTATAACGCTCGGAAACAGAGCGTTTCACCTGGATGAAAAGTGGGATGGAAAATGGTCGTAGAAGTGCAATTCCATCATGTCGCCCAGTGTCTCTCGAACATTCGGCCCAAACATGTACGGACCAAGAATTTTTGGTTAGTTGCCACGCGTACAACATATTCAAAACTTGTCGAATATCTGACTGAGAGTCAATGATAAGCTGATCAACAACATTGGCGGGAATTAGTCCAACTTACTTGTACGCAATCGTCACTATGCGTGATAGGACAGCTTGAGTCTTGAGCCCGTTGCTGCAGTATGCTATATGTCTTGCCTGTCTACAGGCCTTCAAGATTTTAGACGTCTGAATTCCTATGAACACCTGAATAGAAAGATAGGAAGCAAGCGTCAGAGTAAGTCCAGTGATGCCTGAAGAGTTCGCTATCAATGAAACATACCATCGGGCGCGTAATGTAACCAAGCGATATGCGATGTGAGCATCAAGAACAAGATTGACTCAGAGGAGCTCATGGGGGTGGCGAATCGTGACGAGAATGATGCTATTTGGTGTGAAAGACTGTTGGCAAAAGGAGGTGTCGATTTGAGAAGAAACGAGATTTGCTGGATGGATCTGGAGGATGACATGTACACGACACGAGTGTGAGTGATTTGAAAACAAAAATACTAGCGCAACACAGAAGTTGAAACCAGTCGACGATGTAGCGACGGACGTGTGTGCTTAAGATGAACATTGCGATGGTGGAGTAGAAGTGAGCTGGCATGGGAGAGGTTGTCCACGGTGAGGTGATGCAACCGAGAAAGGTGTGAGTAGTATACGCGCACCATGGAGTGAAGTTGCATACCTACTGATAAACAAAAGTGTTCGCATTGGGATGCAGTTGAAACTTGCCAGACCACAAGCAAACTTTGGTGTCACGGAGAATGCGTAATGATGATAGAGCGAGCATAAACTTTGTTCCATCTGTGAAAGTGCATCAATGGGTTAGTTGAGGTCGAAACCCATTCTTGTGGGTGGATCAATCAAAGGAACTGTTCTTACAGCTGGGGTGATCCAAATGCATGACCTGCTAGGGCTGTACACGGAACATCTCACACAGATCCAGCCTGCATTGGTGCTGTTAAGAGAAACAGAGTGGGCCGGTCTGCTTTATCGTCTGGCTGATTCCAGGTATTGATGATGTTGAGATTTGTGCTCAGGATGTGTCTGAATCCTTCAAGGTGTGGGTAGATGTTGCGTGAGTGAGCTGCATATTCATAGGACAAGTTCCATGACTGTCGCAGAAGTCGTCGCCGGGGCTGTAAGGCATGAACAGAGGTGCGGGGAACATGTAGTATCAGTAGCATAAATATATATAAGGTAGACGCCATTGGAGGCGCACCTAGGGTGTATTCTCCCTCTTGCAAACTTAACGGGCCAGGTGAAATTGACGCGGCCAGGGTCCAGAGAGGGAGGAAAAGAAAATAGTGATTGGCTTATGTATACCTAGCTGTGCATGACTCTGAGGCAAATAAAATAACAAAAGAATGGTCGTGAACTCATCCAACTTGATCTGGAAGTTGGATATAGAATATAGGAATGGCGCGTCAGTGGCCGCGTCAAGGCTCGTCACGGCCGTGTCACGGCCGCGTCAAAATAGCTACGCCCAAACTTAACTCATACTTATACAGTTCCCGATCTTTTGACCTCTTTAACTTGAAGGTCCGAAACTTGCCACCACATCTCCTCTGTTTAGACACCCCAAATTCTGAGAAGAAGGCCAGGCAAAAACTTAAGTACGCGCAGGGTTTCGCCCGATTCCCGCTACGGCAGTAGTGGGTTTTGTGGTGCCATGTGGATTTCGAAAGAAAGGGTGCGTAGCTTCAAAACCCCTCATCTTAATACAAATGACGAGTATTGATTGAGACGAGGGTGTTGCCTGAATGTTCCCAAAACTCATAGCGTTCGAAACTAGGCAAGTTTTCTGTGTTCCTGAAATCAGTATCCTAAATTGTGGTCCAGTGGCGTGCTTGTCGGGACATGATAGCAAAGTATTGTTGGTTTTCATCGCTGCGCAGTGGTAAGTCGTGACATGCACTGAATTTTATTTTTCAGGTGGACCGAGTGCTATACTACTTCCATGTCACCGATTCAAAGGATAACCAACAGAAATCCATCATAAAGATGGTAGGATGTCATTACTTGCCTCTCAGAACCACTGACGCCATTTCTCCTTCGCAGAATCCAAGACCAAGCACTTTAAGCGCATCCAAGATGGAGCAAATACGCATACGAGGACACGGTATGATCTTCTTTTGTCCGGTTTGCACGTATCTAAGCTCCTGCGTAGGTCTACTTTGATAATGAATTCGCTTCTGACCTGTCGAAAGAGGGTACGCCCAGTTGCTTTAGATGAGCTATCATCGGCTGAAGACCGTTTTCAAGACGTCCTTGTCCGTCACACAGATCCAGGAGGGCTCACTTGGGAGCAATATGAACAAGGGATCAAGGTCTGGTGCGCAGAGCACGATGTTAAACCTGTTACACCGCCTCCAGGCAACGAGAACGTACTCGAGATTGCGCATTTCAACGACATATACCAGGTTTCTAACCAGAAGCTCAATGTAGTATTGATTTAACTCGTGGATATTCACAGGATTAACAGCCTTTTCCAGGTCAACGGCAAGGAAGAGAACATCGATGTGGCGAAGTTCACCACTTTATGGTCCAACGCATCCAGGACGGATTGACCATTTTTTTCCGGCGACACCTTCTCCCCGTCTTACCAAAGTTCAACCGCCAGAGGAAAGCATATGGTGATGGGACATCCGTTCTATGCTTCTTCAACAATGCCCATAATCCTAACAGGCGGCTGTGATGAACGCGCTGAACGTTGAGATTAGCGTTGCAGGTAAGGTTTTGTCGCTTGTCGCTTGTCCCGTGTCCGAACTCCCCGTCTGATGTCCGCTTCCAGGAAACCACGAGTTTGATTTTGGTGCGATCATCTCAAATTCAATAAAAAAAATCAATGACTTATGTAATGGCACACAGGCTACCGTCGATTGGCGGAGCTTATCTCTGATACAAACTTGGTGCGTTTTCAGCTGCATCCAAAACGTTGCATGCCTGATCTGGTTTCTCAGCCCTGGCTTCTTAGTAACATCATTGACACAGACGCCGGCGCCGTTCCCGAGCCTCTGAAGGCCTTCCATGTGATCGAAAAGGGGGAGAGCTAGACAAAACCCTCCTCCACTACCGTGGGAGTCGGGAAACCCTCACAGACGAAATCACTTTCATTTGGCGTCGTCCGAAAGCCCTGTCTGCAATGTCATTTCTTATCAGCCGCTATCTCGCGCTGGTCGGCAATCAATATCTATGGCTTATACGTTGATTTCTCATTCATTCCAGATCAGGTTCAATTCACAACTTATTTCCGCGGAGGTTTGATCTCCTAACTCTTGGATATTTGTTCTATCGTTTAACAAACACTTAGCTGTCCGAAATACACGACGGCCAGACAGCTGTTTGTTTTTCTGCAACAATTCGTCATTTGCGGCGAGTTCAACTTCTTTTACTAGTAGAATTCATAGACTGAAAAATTTCAGTCATATCAATCATCCGCACTTATGCTCTCTCTACAGTCGTGGCCAACGCCTGCTTATTTGGGTTACATTCATTCTCATGGTTCTTGCGGGAGGCGTATCTGTACGTGTTCGATCTAATTTTGGACACTTCTATTTGAAAAAGTAGAGATGTACGTCATGGTCTTCCATCCTGCGACTCTGCTCAAAAGTCTTTGCAGATCTTCCCGTCGGTGGATTCTGAGTCACGCAACTTGAAGTCATGACTTGATCCATCTGCAGGTTTGGGGCTAGCATGGGTGGCCATCCTGGCCTTCGAAGCACTCATCTTTGTCCTCACAGTTCATCGGACCTGTAAATCTAGAGGTTTATCGCGGTTAGGTGTGATGTATTTTGGGTGAGGGCGTTAGTGAACCCGTGATTCGAGTGGGTCTAATTGATACATTCCTTCAGAGCCATGACACTCTGTAATATACCGAACATTGTGATGTACTACGTGAGTCGACATCCTAGTGGAGTTACAAACCGCTCGCAACTTGAATCAGTATGGACCAGTGAGCATCTTGTGTGAAAGTTAAGTATTTCTTAACAGTTGGCCGGGCAGTTATTAGAGGCAATGTGGGTCTAGCTATATTCACTAGCTGGTGAGTGGTTGGTGCGATGAACATTGATCGGGTTTTGACTATACCCCTCAGCATGTCCGTTACTCTCATTTCTCGGCTGATGCTTAACCTGCACAAATCTGTGGACTCTGGCATTTTATCCGTCCCTGCCCGGGACGACGACTACTGCCTCTCAGTCTTTACTACTAGTATCAGCATACAGTCTGAGATCGCCTAGATCTCGCCATTGCGAAGGTGACGTCAGGCTCCCTTTCTGTATGCCAAGACGTAGATATTTTTGTCATGTGAAGAACAAGTACATTACACCAGTTAATACGTATATGTTGGACTAAATAGACCCGTAGCCCTGAAGAGCAGCAATGGACATGCTAATGTTATATGGTGATGATCATGAACTACTGTACGCTGCAAGACGCCTTCGTCATCTGTCAGTGGCCCTCCACTGTGACTGAGCCTGCTACTCGTAACATCTACACGCCGGCTCTGGCTCCGACTACCCCCTACATACACAGCCGGGGCGATAACAAACGATACGATTGTTGTGATAGACGAGGGATTCGAACAGATGTTGCTTTCATTTCCGTATGATACAAAGCTTCTCATGAGCCGGACCGGCGTTGGCGGTGATACGCCGAACTCGCTGGGTGCAAAGAGCTTCACACCCGCCTCCTTTGCAGCGTCCGCAAGAACGTCCTGTACAACTACGCCTTCGAAAAAAAATGTAACGGTAGAAATGAGGACGTCCATTTTGTTTTCACGAAGGATTGCCGAAACCTCAGATGCAGATGTATAATCTGCGCGCACAACCTTCGGGTTGGGGTCATCGTTAGGGAGTGCAGAGGTGTTTTTGGAGGTCGGTCGGGCGATGACGAGAACTGGAGTGCCAATGGCCAGGAATGCCTGACAGAGATCATCAGCTAAGGACGACACTCAAAGATGACTATAATGAATGCTTACCTTCACGACAGGAATCCCGATGTGAGGGCCTGCGCCGACGATAGCAAAGGACTTGAAAAGCGCTTCGGACATGCTGCAATGCGTTGCGTTACTGAATTCTGGATTTTGCAATTCTAAATGTCATCAGTTTATATATCTTTTGCCAGGTCCTGCGTTCCAAAGCGTGCTGTAATCATATGGGCCAGTTGCGCTGACCGAGTCCTTTGGCATTTAATTATGAGTTTACAAAGCTGCACGTTTATTAGTACTTAGTATGTCATGGGCTATGACGATGCATGAGTAAAGTATTACGTGAACCAGAGGCAACCTGTCAGCTTACAAGTACCCTTCAAGAACGCTACTAGTATCGTTACTCTCCAAACGTTTTATACGATGAGACTCAGAGACAGTCCCGAAGATTGGGAGCAGGAACTTGAAGGGAATAGCACTCTGAGCTGATCACTATGTTGACATAGTATCCCCTCGCCACCGACCGAAGTCGTAGATGCTGGACGAGTCGTCAGGCTCGCAACAAGTAATATCAAACTTGTCCTGAGTATCTGAGAGTAGTAGCGGGCGTGGTGCTTGGAAGCCATTTATGGATGCCATGAATTCGGCTGAATCCAGCTGAATCAGCCAATGAAATCTAATACCTTATTCGCTTGCCTGCAGACGGAGAAGTATTGTTCATATTCATAGCGAAGAGTAAATGATATTTGGCGTACCTTTTGCCTTATTCCTCGATGACCACACCGTCTGAATGTCGTGACGTTTCCGAACTCGGTAGAAAAGTTGCGTACAGTTGACTATGTGCATATGCGTCTGTGCGAAGGTCGAGCGCAGCGCGTTGGAGAGACAGACCTTATGAGGCACAAATACGTCAATTTTCCAGAACTGCTTCCTGTCAGCATAGAAGTCACGGCACACTGGTACAGGGTCCAAGTCGTCGAAGATGCTGACATCCCGGTGAAGCACGCCTCCCTTTCAGAGGGCGCAATTGATTCTCTCTTGTAACTTTTGCGACCTTCAGACTCTCTTGTAACTGCGTCGGTCGATATATACCGGGAATGAAGAAATGACATACTTTCGCTCCCTGCAACACGAAGCTCCGTCAGACGTTTAGGAATAATAGCCTTTTGCGTACGCTCGAGCCAAACTGTAACAAAACAGTTGCGGTGCGTTTCTTACGCGGCCAATGGAGCCGAGTTCGAAGTTATCAATGTCGGAGGTAGTGAGTCCCATTTGTCAGCAATGCTCTTCCATTACATGATAGTGTCGTCTACGGCAGCAATATCATTAGCGCCTATCCACCACCCATGCCAGAAGTCCTCACAGAGAACATCAACGGCGAAAACTATAAAATCCTCGGTAGCCTAAAGTTAGTGAACGGTCGGAGTCGCTGGATATGACCGTCTCTTCCTTCGAAAGGATCTTGCGGGTGGCTTGCATCATCTGAAAAAAGAAGTGAGCTTATGGCGCGCGTATTACACGCGGTCTTGGACATATCTTGTATTCCAAGAGAAGGCGTCGAATGCACATATAGTAGCTTTGCCTTCTCGTCGCTTGTCGACATGCTGATTGTACATCTCCAGCAAAGTTAACTTAAGGGCAAGTGGATATCCCGTCTCGTATGGAGGGGGCAGCGCTGCTCTTCTACGTTTACATCACATCTTCCTGTTCCAGCGCGTAAGCCATCCTTCGAGGCCAGAAACCAAAGGCCACAAGGTCTGCAAAGGCAGCAAGTTTAGTTCGCGTAGGATCGGAGACGGCCACAGCGTGAGATGTCTGGGGATAGGAATGGCGTTTGGGTCTGACGGTGGCCCGTGATTATTGTAGAGCTTGAGAAACCAAAAGCGTAGTGTGAGGGTTAAGTAGATGAGTGGCATTCAGTATTCACGTACCTATCCACGAGTTGACATCTCAGTTCACATTAAGGGGTGTGTTACGCTCGGCGTTGGTTAGACGTCTTGAAAAGAGTGAGCTGTAACAGGGTGGCATTCGTCAAGTGCCCGCTTCACTGGTTAGACCGAGGTACCTTCTGACCACCAAACATGAGCCTGTCTGGTTGATGTTCTCATGATCGCGTCACCCAATATGGCAGGGAGATCTCCATCGAGAGGGTTATGAACGCTTCCATCGTTCGCGCTCGGCTTAAGCCAAGCCTTGTCTCCACGTCGCATCAAAGCACGTCAGTCTAGGCGTGATCCGCCGTCTTAAAGGTCCAGAGGAAAGACTCACCCACGTCTTCTCTAACAACTCTGGAACAAGGTACGTTTCTCCAGCATGATGCGACGATGCTACTGGGAACTCGAACTCATTCGTAGGCTGTTCATGCCCATACATTAAGCCGCCACAGGCAAATATAAAGCAAAAAAGAATCATTCTAAGTTCATTTGAACGCATACTGACGATTCTGTCAACATCAACGACTTCGTAGCAGTGCACGGAAAGCCTCACGCGTCTCCTCGGAGCACATCGACAAGGGATCGAGAACCATTGAGGCCGTAAGGAGGCTGAAAGAGCATGGAAGAAGGCGAACTTGAACGCTTGGCCATGTAGTAAACAAGGTTTATAATCAGCATTAGACAATGTGTGTATTGAGTCAACTTTAACAGATATCATTTGCGCTCCCAGGGAGAATTTGCGCGGTTGTCACGGTGTATATAGTGGGTTCCACCATGCATCTCTCGGCCTCTGTAACGAAAGGGATAGTCCGGGATTAGCGGACTTTCAACTTCGCATCTGTCGATTGTCAGTTCTGTCCGGGACATACCTATAGATAATGTCATTTGCTCTCATTAGATTTGTTTTTGGATCAAATCGAGTGATATTTCGTATGTAAATGTGTATCGGTAGGTCTAAACAGATCGAGAATCGTATCTAAACGTCTAAATTGTTTCTCGATGTCATTATTTTTCCGTCTCGAAAAGTCTCATTTGTCTAAATACATCGAAATACATCGATAGATTTCATGGGCCTTTATTTTTTAGATATCTATATACGTATATCTACCCGATTCTTGTCGATTTTCACTGGGGCGGAATGTCCCAGGATTGTTATAAATCATTCATGTTAAGCTGGATTTACAAGCATACATGAGTATATATGTGCAACTCAAATTGCTCGCAGTATATAAGCTAATATTTGGCGGCAGCAGAATTACATCGTGCTATACTTCCCACGGCTACAATATCGAGGACTCATCAATTCACTGATGCCTCAACCCGTCGCTCTCGCACTCGTCTGTAAATGTTCCATTCTGTGGAGGGGTGCGTACCCCTCCACAGATGCGCGCGGTTTGATATAATCTTCGCATCAATAAAAAACGTCTGCGGAGTTAATCTGAGTCGCGAGAAGTCTTTAATGCGTGAGTCTGTTACCTTGCACCGAAGTCTGTCTCAGGCGATCGCGCGGCATCCTTAGATATCGTTCCGCAAGATCAGTCGCAACGTGAAACTTGCGGCTAGGACTTCTCTAAAAGAACTTTCTGGTGCATTTGGGATGGTGAAGCCAGTGAAGGACCAAGGTTAACAAAAGAGTTGATGCGCCGCAGAGCCGCGCCCGGCCTCTCAGGAGAATCTCAATTGCGATATTTGGTGCGAAGTATTTTGATTTCTATTCTTTGCCTCGCGTCTGATGGTGCCAACCATTTTGCAAATAGCTGTAAGCTTCGCTAACTAGCAAATGACACACACATCGGGAATAGCCTTCACCGGCACCTTCGATCGTGGATGCAAGGGTGTATAAGACTGCGATGCGGGTCGTGATGATACAAATATTGGCAAGCAACTTGCGAATCGGAGGAGAACAGTGCGGAAAAAAATTAATACCACATATGAGGCGTGTGATTGCCGCTGGCCAAAGGTGCATACATAAGATGCCAGCACTCTTCTAACTAATGCGTTCATAACTTCCTCACAGTCACAGTATTGTGTGCGCTCCCTCAACATCATTCTACTCGACAATGGTCAAGACACGTGCTCACCACAATCGGCCCAAAAGCCATAAGGTACGTTTGCGAGTCAAACGCTGGGCTTTTTTTTTGCTAAATTAAACATTGTAGAAACCTACATGGGCTGCTGTCACTGAGGCTGGCGAAGTGGCTCGAAACGCTGCCAAACTACGAGGTGCAGCGAAGAGTCGCGTTATGAAAGCGGCATCGGTTCCTCTTCCTGCCCTTGACGACACCGCACTCGCGCGCAAATGGTCTGCGAAGCGCGAAAAACGGTTCATACGCAATGTCCGATATAATGCGCAGCTATGGCATAAACACGCACCGACCTACCGCATCTCGGGCGCCCACATCGGCCCCTTGTCGTCTCGTCCCAAGCCATCTAGCGAGGGTAAAATAAAAGCGCAGGCCACCATCGATGCCATGGCGCATTGGGAGTCCGACGCTTGTTCTGCTAAATTTTGTGATAATGAGGGCCAACCACTGGCGGCATACTTCGCAAAACGCATTAAGCGCCGATCTGCAGGCCAACGCAGAGTCGGTACAGTAAGTATCTTATTTACGCTTGCTAGCTGCAGCACTCACCCATTTGCACTCAGCAAGCACCAATATATCCCAGCGGCTCAAAGGCACCGACTGCGCTCGGTCGCACAGCAGCGGCCGTTGAAGAGGCCGCTGCTGCGGGCCACAAAGTGCTCAACGACGGTATCAAGGTGTGTTATTTTAATTTTGGCGAAGGTGGTGCTCATGCAGTTGCAGGACAAATTGATAGGAGATGCTCTATTTGCGACGCAGGTCTTGCACCACTTCTGCCACCCAGAAAAGTCGCGAAAGGACGGTCGGCACGACTTTGAGGATTTTCTCATGAGATATCGGCGAAGGCCAGATGAAGCGGGGGAAGAATGCGCACGTGAGGAGCACGGACAGTGGGATTTTGTTCATGATGGCCTTACCTATAGATTTGCCGACGAGCACGAAGCATCTGAGCGCACAGGCGTGACTCACCTTGTACATGCATGGCACATGCAGGGTCACCATACGAAGCAGAGTCCTTTGAAGCCTTCGGCTGACATGGTGCGGAACGCACAAGTTGCACAAGCTGTGCAGTGGTACCTATCGTACACCCGGCCGCTCGCTCTCACTTTGCAGGAAATGTTCAAGGTATCATGGCCCGAATACTATGAAAAGTACCGAGCGGCCTTCGAAGCAGGTGTGTGGGTCGAAGACGATCCTGGACCCTGGCTGGGGAGGGCCATTGTGTGGAAATTGCAAGTTCTTCCTCATCGCGATGGCCTGGACGGTGGGCCTACGGCCATATTTTGTCTCGGCAGTTTCACCGGCGGTGAATGCTATTTGCCAGATTTACGTCTCAAACTCCAGTGAGTGTTGAAATTTAATGGGCTAGAAGGTTGCTAATCGTCATAAGTTATCGTCCCGGGGACGTCTTGATCTTTTTATCAGGGGACTTGTATCACGCGATCGGCGAGTGGAAACCAACGACAGGGGTTTCCACGCGAGGCGTTACTCCAGGACGCGTTGGGAATGTTTTCTTTAGTCCTAAGGATTCCCTGCAGGCTCTGGAGGGCCAATGTCCTCGCTGGTCCAAAAAGACCGCTGGTGGCGTCCTTCCTCGGTCATCTTGAGGCCACCAGGCGACAACTGCGCGAGGTTCTTTATTTCATACTATGCTTAAATACAAGTTGTTTCTTGGACCCAGTGCAACGCTCCTGCAGTTGCTAAATGAGACCCCTTGGGCGGCTCAGCACATGCAGCTGGATTGCTGGCTATAAGTTTTACAAGGTGATCTTAAGTAGCTATACGCCCGGGATAGAGATGTCTATTCTCAGAAGGTGGTCTCCACCCGCTCCATCGACCTCTAAGCGCCAGCCAGTTGTGGAATCGTCAGAAGATGAGTTAGATAACGAGGACCGGCCGCCAGTCCAGGATATTAAGCGGATTTGGGATGATGAGTGCGCTGGAGGTGGACGGGGTCGATTTCAACGACTATGAAGATGAAGACGAAGGCGCTGGCGCTATGGACGAGCAGGAACGTGAGGAAAGACAAAGAGAGAGGCGAAAGCGAGAGAGGGAGAGGTTGACGCATGCTCTTCGCTGTTTTTTTCGTCCAGGAGTTCGAGGTCCTGTATATTTGGACTCACAGACGGGACTACATCTCGTATCTCAACCCTCGAGAAATGCGCGCTTCAGTGATGTCAGTTGGGGGCGCCCCTCTAGGTTTTACGCTCAATAAAAAATGACGAGTCGCCAGATGCAGCTTTTTGTCCTGCAGATGCAGTGGCTTTGCGTCCTGCAGATGCAGTGGCTTTGCGTCCTGCCCATGCAGCTTTGCTTCCAGCAGATGCAGCGGCTGGAGTATGGCAGATGCAGCGGCCGGTGACTGCAGATGCAGCTTTGCGTCCTGCAGATGCAGCGGCTTTGCGTTGCAGATGCAGCGGCTTTGCGTCCTGCAGATGCAGCTTTGCGTCCTGCAGATGCAGCTTTGCGTCCTGCAGATGCAGCTTTTGGTTCTGCAGATGCAGCGGCCGGTGACTGCAGATGCAGCTTTGCGTCCTGCAGATGCAGCTTTTGGTTCTGCAGATGCAGCTTTTGGTTCTGCAGATGCAGCGGCCGGTGACTGCAGATGCAGCGGCTGGAAATAATACGACCAAACAACTGACTACTTTAAAGGAGGCTGATATGCGATAAATACTGAATCCGCGCCCCAGACATGTAATAAGGCCTGACATAGGTCAACCAGGGTCATGCCCGAGCGCTGCCCGCGGGTCGACCTAAGCGTGAGAGCGTTTGGGAGGTGGGAGGTCAGATCTCAGACCTGTAAATTACGGGGTGGTGAGGAAAATGAAAATCGGAAAATTGAAAGAAGGGAAAAGCTCAAAACGAGCGTGGCTTTACCCTTAATTCTAGATATCAGCGTTGATTCAACGCGGGAGAAGCACGATGAGCCAACCTAAAATTTTAACGCTCCTGAGCGTCTGAGGCACCCGACATGGTGCCCACGGTTCAAGTATAGGTGGCGGGCAACGAGGGCGGCGGCGGGAAAACGAGAGAGGGTGGCAGGAAGGACTGCAGGCAATGAACGAGAGAGACGCGGGAGGGACTGCAGCCAATGAGAAAGGTGGTGCACAAACGAGAGAGATGGCGGGCAACGAGAGAGGTGGCACGCAACGAGAAAGACAGCGAGCAACGAGAAAGACAGCGAGCAACGAGAGAGGTGGCACGTAACGAGAGAGGTGGCGGGCAAACGACGAGATAAGATGATCAGTGGCTATGTAAGACGGCGGGCAGACAGACCTTTGGTGGTTGACAAACCTTCCCCCGGTAACTCCCGCGTAACGCTGACAAAGACTTGACACAGACCTAGACACAGACCTGGACGCGGAGTCTGCGCAGACCTCACACAGACTTCCCAATACCCTGACTTTCTGACGTCAAGAAGGTTGATACTTGGCTTTCAAAAGACAAAAGATCATCTCATAGGATTTTGGATATGGTGTATTGTCATGGATCTCCAGTAGTAACCATCAAAATAAAGTAACGCTCCGTCCCGACATTCCGAGAATAATCGAAAATGCGTTGAAGAATGGGGCATCTATCGCGCTCGTGTCGGGACATGATAGCAAGGTATTGTTGGTTCTCATCGCTGCGCAGTGGTAAGTCGTGACATGCACTGAATTTTATTTCTCAGGGTGGACCGAGTGCTATACTACTTCCATGCCACCGATCCAAGGGATAACCAACAGAAATCCATCATAAAGATGGTAGGATGTCATTACTTGCCTCTCAGAACCACTGACGCCATTTCTCCTTCGCAGAATCCAAGACCAAGCACTTTAAGCGCATCCAAGGATGGAGCAAATACGCATACGAGGACATGGTATGATATTCTTTTGTCCGGTTTGCACGTATCTAAGCTCCTGCGTAGGTCTATGTGGTCCAGTGGCGTGCTTGTCGGGACATGATAGCAAAGTATTGTTGGTTTTCATCGCTGCGCATTGGCCGCGTAAGAAACGCACCGCAACTGTTTTGTTACAGTTTGGCTCGAGCGTACGCAAAAGGCTATTATTCCTAAACGTCTGACGGAGCTTCGTGTTGCAGGGAGCGAAAGTATGTCATTTCTTCATTCCCGGTATATGTTAAGGTCGTACTCTCGTAAGATCGGATCCGAAGGACTTCGGCCTCAGCTCGTACGCTGTGCCCCTTTCCCAAGTACTGTCCCTTATTTCAAAGTACTAACGATAACGCGTCCGAAGGTCCGGACGGGTCTCGTAGTATATCCGGAAGTCTTCCGGATATCGGAAACGCGTATAAGGCTAATCCGGACGTATCCGAACTAGAAACTAACAGAGTAAAGACTACCCGAAGGTAGAGCCGAGGATATAGACTATCGGAATCTATCCGAAGTCTCGGAGAGTGACAAGAGTAAGGAGAACTCAAGTCCGGAGGACAGAAAGAGGACAAACTAAGATGATATTCGAACTGAGGTACTACAGGACATATACACGAGTTTATATACTATGAGGATAACGGAAGTATCAGTAAGCAAGGGTCCGAGGCTATGTTATATATCGACCGACGCAGTTACAAGAGAGTCTGAAGGTCGCAAAAGTTACAAGAGAGAATCAATTGCGCCCTCTGAAAGGGAGGCGTGCTTCACCGGGATGTCAGCATCTTCGACGACTTGGACCCTGTACCAGTGTGCCGTGACTTCTATGCTGACAGGAAGCAGTTCTGGAAAATTGACGTATTTGTGCCTCATAAGGTCTGTCTCTCCAACGCGCTGCGCTCGACCTTCGCACAGACGCATATGCACATAGTCAACTGTACGCAACTTTTCTACCGAGTTCGGAAACGTCACGACATTCAGACGGTGTGGTCATCGAGGAATAAGGCAAAAGGTACGCCAAATATCATTTACTCTTCGCTATGAATATGAACAATACTTCTCCGTCTGCAGGCAAGCGAATAAGGTATTAGATTTCATTGGCTGATTCAGCTGGATTCAGCCGAATTCATGGCATCCATAAATGGCTTCCAAGCACCACGCCCGCTACTACTCTCAGATACTCAGGACAAGTTTGATATTACTTGTTGCGAGCCTGACGACTCGTCCAGCATCTACGACTTCGGTCGGTGGCGAGGGGATACTATGTCAACATAGTGATCAGCTCAGAGTGCTATTCCCTTCAAGTTCCTGCTCCCAATCTTCGGGACTGTCTCTGAGTCTCATCGTATAAAACGTTTGGAGAGTAACGATACTAGTAGCGTTCTTGAAGGGTACTTGTAAGCTGACAGGTTGCCTCTGGTTCACGTAATACTTTACTCATGCATCGTCATAGCCCATGACATACTAAGTACTAATAAACGTGCAGCTTTGTAAACTCATAATTAAATGCCAAAGGACTCGGTCAGCGCAACTGGCCCATATGATTACAGCACGCTTTGGAACGCAGGACCTGGCAAAAGATATATAAACTGATGACATTTAGAATTGCAAAATCCAGAATTCAGTAACGCAACGCATTGCAGCATGTCCGAAGCGCTTTTCAAGTCCTTTGCTATCGTCGGCGCAGGCCCTCACATCGGGATTCCTGTCGTGAAGGTAAGCATTCATTATAGTCATCTTTGAGTGTCGTCCTTAGCTGATGATCTCTGTCAGGCATTCCTGGCCATTGGCACTCCAGTTCTCGTCATCGCCCGACCGACCTCCAAAAACACCTCTGCACTCCCTAACGATGACCCCAACCCGAAGGTTGTGCGCGCAGATTATACATCTGCATCTGAGGTTTCGGCAATCCTTCGTGAAAACAAAATGGACGTCCTCATTTCTACCGTTACATTTTTTTTCGAAGGCGTAGTTGTACAGGACGTTCTTGCGGACGCTGCAAAGGAGGCGGGTGTGAAGCTCTTTGCACCCAGCGAGTTCGGCGTATCACCGCCAACGCCGGTCCGGCTCATGAGAAGCTTTGTATCATACGGAAATGAAAGCAACATCTGTTCGAATCCCTCGTCTATCACAACAATCGTATCGTTTGTTATCGCCCCGGCTGTGTATGTAGGGGGTAGTCGGAGCCAGAGCCGGCGTGTAGATGTTACGAGTAGCAGGCTCAGTCACAGTGGAGGGCCACTGACAGATGACGAAGGCGTCTTGCAGCGTACAGTAGTTCATGATCATCACCATATAACATTAGCATGTCCATTGCTGCTCTTCAGGGCTACGGGTCTATTTAGTCCAACATATACGTATTAACTGGTGTAATGTACTTGTTCTTCACATGACAAAAATATCTACGTCTTGGCATACAGAAAGGGAGCCTGACGTCACCTTCGCAATGGCGAGATCTAGGCGATCTCAGACTGTATGCTGATACTAGTAGTAAAGACTGAGAGGCAGTAGTCGTCGTCCCGGGCAGGGACGGATAAAATGCCAGAGTCCACAGATTTGTGCAGGTTAAGCATCAGCCGAGAAATGAGAGTAACGGACATGCTGAGGGGTATAGTCAAAACCCGATCAATGTTCATCGCACCAACCACTCACCAGCTAGTGAATATAGCTAGACCCACATTGCCTCTAATAACTGCCCGGCCAACTGTTAAGAAATACTTAACTTTCACACAAGATGCTCACTGGTCCATACTGATTCAAGTTGCGAGCGGTTTGTAACTCCACTAGGATGTCGACTCACGTAGTACATCACAATGTTCGGTATATTACAGAGTGTCATGGCTCTGAAGGAATGTATCAATTAGACCCACTCGAATCACGGGTTCACTAACGCCCTCACCCAAAATACATCACACCTAACCGCGATAAACCTCTAGATTTACAGGTCCGATGAACTGTGAGGACAAAGATGAGTGCTTCGAAGGCCAGGATGGCCACCCATGCTAGCCCCAAACCTGCAGATGGATCAAGTCATGACTTCAAGTTGCGTGACTCAGAATCCACCGACGGGAAGATCTGCAAAGACTTTTGAGCAGAGTCGCAGGATGGAAGACCATGACGTACATCTCTACTTTTTCAAATAGAAGTGTCCAAAATTAGATCGAACACGTACAGATACGCCTCCCGCAAGAACCATGAGAATGAATGTAACCCAAATAAGCAGGCGTTGGCCACGACTGTAGAGAGAGCATAAGTGCGGATGATTGATATGACTGAAATTTTTCAGTCTATGAATTCTACTAGTAAAAGAAGTTGAACTCGCCGCAAATGACGAATTGTTGCAGAAAAACAAACAGCTGTCTGGCCGTCGTGTATTTCGGACAGCTAAGTGTTTGTTAAACGATAGAACAAATATCCAAGAGTTAGGAGATCAAACCTCCGCGGAAATAAGTTGTGAATTGAACCTGATCTGGAATGAATGAGAAATCAACGTATAAGCCATAGATATTGATTGCCGACCAGCGCGAGATAGCGGCTGATAAGAAATGACATTGCAGACAGGGCTTTCGGACGACGCCAAATGAAAGTGATTTCGTCTGTGAGGGTTTCCCGACTCCCACGGTAGTGGAGGAGGGTTTTGTCTAGCTCTCCCCCTTTTCGATCACATGGAAGGCCTTCAGAGGCTCGGGAACGGCGCCGGCGTCTGTGTCAATGATGTTACTAAGAAGCCAGGGCTGAGAAACCAGATCAGGCATGCAACGTTTTGGATGCAGCTGAAAACGCACCAAGTTTGTATCAGAGATAAGCTCCGCCAATCGACGGTAGCCTGTGTGCCATTACATAAGTCATTGATTTTTTTTATTGAATTTGAGATGATCGCACCAAAATCAAACTCGTGGTTTCCTGGAAGCGGACATCAGACGGGGAGTTCGGACACGGGACAAGCGACAAGCGACAAAACCTTACCTGCAACGCTAATCTCAACGTTCAGCGCGTTCATCACAGCCGCCTGTTAGGATTATGGGCATTGTTGAAGAAGCATAGAACGGATGTCCCATCACCATATGCTTTCCTCTGGCGGTTGAACTTTGGTAAGACGGGGAGAAGGTGTCGCCGGAAAAAAATGGTCAATCCGTCCTGGATGCGTTGGACCATAAAGTGGTGAACTTCGCCACATCGATGTTCTCTTCCTTGCCGTTGACCTGGAAAAGGCTGTTAATCCTGTGAATATCCACGAGTTAAATCAATACTACATTGAGCTTCTGGTTAGAAACCTGGTATATGTCGTTGAAATGCGCAATCTCGAGTACGTTCTCGTTGCCTGGAGGCGGTGTAACAGGTTTAACATCGTGCTCTGCGCACCAGACCTTGATCCCTTGTTCATATTGCTCCCAAGTGAGCCCTCCTGGATCTGTGTGACGGACAAGGACGTCTTGAAAACGGTCTTCAGCCGATGATAGCTCATCTAAAGCAACTGGGCGTACCCTCTTTCGACAGGTCAGAAGCGAATTCATTATCAAAGTAGACCTACGCAGGAGCTTAGATACGTGCAAACCGGACAAAAGAAGATCATACCGTGTCCTCGTATGCGTATTTGCTCCATCTTGGATGCGCTTAAAGTGCTTGGTCTTGGATTCTGCGAAGGAGAAATGGCGTCAGTGGTTCTGAGAGGCAAGTAATGACATCCTACCATCTTTATGATGGATTTCTGTTGGTTATCCTTTGAATCGGTGACATGGAAGTAGTATAGCACTCGGTCCACCTGAAAAATAAAATTCAGTGCATGTCACGACTTACCACTGCGCAGCGATGAAAACCAACAATACTTTGCTATCATGTCCCGACAAGCACGCCACTGGACCACAATTTAGGATACTGATTTCAGGAACACAGAAAACTTGCCTAGTTTCGAACGCTATGAGTTTTGGGAACATTCAGGCAACACCCTCGTCTCAATCAATACTCGTCATTTGTATTAAGATGAGGGGTTTTGAAGCTACGCACCCTTTCTTTCGAAATCCACATGGCACCACAAAACCCACTACTGCCGTAGCGGGAATCGGGCGAAACCCTGCGTGTACTTAAGTTTTTGCCTGGCCTTCTTCTCAGAATTTGGGGTGTCTAAACAGAGGAGATGTGGTGGCAAGTTTCGGACCTTCAAGTTAAAGAGGTCAAAAGATCGGGAACTGTATAAGTATGAGTTAAGTTTGGGCGTAGCTATTTTGACGCGGCCGTGACACGGCCGTGACGAGCCTTGACGCGGCCACTGACGCGCCATTCCTATATTCTATATCCAACTTCCAGATCAAGTTGGATGAGTTCACGACCATTCTTTTGTTATTTTATTTGCCTCAGAGTCATGCACAGCTAGGTATACATAAGCCAATCACTATTTTCTTTTCCTCCCTCTCTGGACCCTGGCCGCGTCAATTTCACCTGGCCCGTTAAGTTTGCAAGAGGGAGAATACACCCTAGGTGCGCCTCCAATGGCGTCTACCTTATATATATTTATGCTACTGATACTACATGTTCCCCGCACCTCTGTTCATGCCTTACAGCCCCGGCGACGACTTCTGCGACAGTCATGGAACTTGTCCTATGAATATGCAGCTCACTCACGCAACATCTACCCACACCTTGAAGGATTCAGACACATCCTGAGCACAAATCTCAACATCATCAATACCTGGAATCAGCCAGACGATAAAGCAGACCGGCCCACTCTGTTTCTCTTAACAGCACCAATGCAGGCTGGATCTGTGTGAGATGTTCCGTGTACAGCCCTAGCAGGTCATGCATTTGGATCACCCCAGCTGTAAGAACAGTTCCTTTGATTGATCCACCCACAAGAATGGGTTTCGACCTCAACTAACCCATTGATGCACTTTCACAGATGGAACAAAGTTTATGCTCGCTCTATCATCATTACGCATTCTCCGTGACACCAAAGTTTGCTTGTGGTCTGGCAAGTTTCAACTGCATCCCAATGCGAACACTTTTGTTTATCAGTAGGTATGCAACTTCACTCCATGGTGCGCGTATACTACTCACACCTTTCTCGGTTGCATCACCTCACCGTGGACAACCTCTCCCATGCCAGCTCACTTCTACTCCACCATCGCAATGTTCATCTTAAGCACACACGTCCGTCGCTACATCGTCGACTGGTTTCAACTTCTGTGTTGCGCTAGTATTTTTGTTTTCAAATCACTCACACTCGTGTCGTGTACATGTCATCCTCCAGATCCATCCAGCAAATCTCGTTTCTTCTCAAATCGACACCTCCTTTTGCCAACAGTCTTTCACACCAAATAGCATCATTCTCGTCACGATTCGCCACCCCCATGAGCTCCTCTGAGTCAATCTTGTTCTTGATGCTCACATCGCATATCGCTTGGTTACATTACGCGCCCGATGGTATGTTTCATTGATAGCGAACTCTTCAGGCATCACTGGACTTACTCTGACGCTTGCTTCCTATCTTTCTATTCAGGTGTTCATAGGAATTCAGACGTCTAAAATCTTGAAGGCCTGTAGACAGGCAAGACATATAGCATACTGCAGCAACGGGCTCAAGACTCAAGCTGTCCTATCACGCATAGTGACGATTGCGTACAAGTAAGTTGGACTAATTCCCGCCAATGTTGTTGATCAGCTTATCATTGACTCTCAGTCAGATATTCGACAAGTTTTGAATATGTTGTACGCGTGGCAACTAACCAAAAATTCTTGGTCCGTACATGTTTGGGCCGAATGTTCGAGAGACACTGGGCGACATGATGGAATTGCACTTCTACGACCATTTTCCATCCCACTTTTCATCCAGGTGAAACGCTCTGTTTCCGAGCGTTATAGAAGTATTTACTCTCTCGTCAGGAAAATTGTTTGAAGACTCAACATGTCAAGATTCGGAACCTGGAAGGGCCTCCAAAGATGTTGAAGCAACTCGAGTTGATAGATCAAGCCATATCTCCTCAGTACGTTTCCCCCCGGATCACTACGCATGTCATTCATATGACACTATCTGCTGGACTTTTACACGCATGGTGCATCCGCGGGACTGACATAGTACTAGAAACCTCTACGTGCTCGGTCTGCCCTTTGATCTCACCAAGTGTGCCTACTCTTAGTCGTCACACCTTTCATGCTCACGAGTCACTAGGCCCGAATTTTCCGCCTTGTTTTCGCGTTTTGGTACTGTCATGCACGCTGTGATTCTCGCCACTGTCGATAACGCATCTCGCCGTCGCGGGTTCGTGGTAATGTCATCTCATGAGGAAGCCAAACGTGCAATGAATGCGCTCTCGCGAACGCAAATAAAGTATTAGAACATTTGCTTCGCGATTCAAAGCTCAACTTACTGACACGTCACAGAGGACACACCCTTGATGTATCTTGGGCCGTCGTACAACGCTCTCAAGGTGCGAGCTAAAACCAGTTGCAAGTACTCTACCTCATTTATCCGGCTTCCTAGATGACGCAGACAGGACGATGATGCTGGCATCCTCAAACCCTTCCGAGTCACTTCCGGAAATGGAGTTCGATCACCAACCCGCACCTCCAACCATCAGTTCACCCCAATACGCCTTCCTCGAAGTTGCTGGTATCGAACTTGCCGATTCTTCTCTTTGCTCAGGCCAGTGACTTGCATCCTCTGTTCTATCCTTTCGGTCCCATCAAGGAGGTGAAGCTCATGGATTCTGCTATGCTCGGCAATGGAACCACAACCGCTCTAGTCGAATACGTGAATGTCTTCGATGCTCAGGAAGCCAAAGACGCACTTCAACGACAGTTCTATGGGACCTCACGCCCGGAAGTCCGATTCATCCAAGACAATATATATCCGGTTAATTCTACTGCTGCTGCGTATGCCCAGTCTCCCATGCTACCGAAAACATCTGATGCCGGCCTTAATCCTTGTGCTGCTCCTTTCGTCTTTGGATCCCGCCACTTGCCACCCTTGGCTTCTGGTCTTAGCGCCGTTGCGCACGATTCATTTGTCAACGACCTCAATCTTGCCAATAGACCGTCTTTACATTTGCTAACTCCAGCCGAGTAGACCCTCTGCTCGCAGCTCCGAATCTTACCCAAACCTTATCTTGTCATCAAGGAGACCTTCGTCCGGGAGTACGCTTGTCGTGGAGGTAAGCTTCGCCGCAGGGAAGCACGGGATCCCGTCAAGATTGATGTGAACAAGGCGAGTCGAGTGACAGGATCTTGTGAAGGATCTAGAATTCGGAATTTGCCGTGCACGAGGCGGTGATCAGATTATGGAAGATGAGAACGGCCCGGATGTATGTGCCAGGGCACGAATGCAGGAAGAGCGCAAAACTGTTGCTGGTTCCAGGAACAGCAATCAGCCACCCGTCAATGGTGTCAATGGCAACGGACATCTTTCAATGAACGTATCAAGTTCAAAAGTAAGTCTTGCCAGGTCTATTGTTGTACTCGAGCACTTCCTCCAGATATTCTAGCGGCTTAACGCAAGTCATCATACTCGAGATCATTCACATCTTCAACCGCCAGGCAGAGATCATCAAGCTGAGTACGTATCTCTCTGTTCTCGACCTATTATACATGTTCAACGTTTACCGTGCAGTCCGCACGCTTCTTAACTATGGGGAGGGGACTCCCCGGACGGGGGCCCACAAACGTCCCCACCGCTTCAGGCGCGTCGGGGGGGTCGCTTTCAGGGTGGTCATTTCGTCCGTCTCAGCAGGGGTCGCTTGTGGTCGCCTTTGTCATCGCTTATCAATAGACTCTTGTCATCCAAGTGGCGCATCACCTTAGTCATCGCTTATTAATCACTTTTTTGTCCGAGTCCAAAACCATGCTCCTTGTCGATGTCATTCCATCCATGGTCTCATGACATCATCGCATTGAGATCTCGGCGACATATGAGCAAAATACTCGAAAATCATGGACGCGTTTTCATCACACCATGGGAAATTTTGGCCTCAAATCTTTGTCGTGCTCCTTGTCTTGCTCTGTCCATCCATGGTCTTGTGCCATCTTCTCGTCGCATTCCCAGCCGCATACAGTCATAATGGTTGTACCACCTGTTAAAAACAGGAATTTCTTCTCCCCGCAGCACATACAATATATTTAAGAGACCCAACAGATGGTGTCGATGATAGAGAGGTTTTGTTTGAGAGCCTTGTTCCAATCATTGATGTCACTAGCTTTTGGTGCCTAGTCCAACTATGTAAGTTCCAGCGAGATGTGGGAGGCCAACACAAGTGTCATACCCTGAGTCTTCTTTTTCTTGTCATCCTTTTTCTTCTTCCTCTTCAGCTCATCAGAATCAGTCCCTTAGCCTTTGTGATGTGTCCGATAAACTCCTCATAGTCTTTTTCATTACAAATTGACATTGGAGTTGGTGAGACTCGAGGTATGGCATAAAGTGCTTTGTAGTTGTCATAGGAAATCTTCTGTGGCTTTGCTGAAGAACCTGGGTCTTGAATGTGTCAAAAGGCTCGCTGAGACCAAGCTTCAAGTACATGTTAGTTTCTTTTCTCTTCTTTGGATCATCCTTCTTCATCTCGGCAACAGGGAAGATCGAGAGACGCCAGTGACAAGAGATGCAGATAGAGCTGGCTGTTCAGTTGCTTGGGCCTGAGGCTGCTGACAAGCCTTTACTGTCTTATCTAAAGCATATAGTCAGACATACAACAGAGATATATGCGCTGGTTTTCGCTTTTTTCTGTTGCTGCTGAGTTGAAGGTGTAGCTACAGCTGGTAGTTGGTTCATGGCATCCAGCTCACGGTCGATACTATCTCGTGCCTGCTGTAACACTCGGGTCGGCACTGGACTCAAACCATCAATAATACTTGCAAGGCAATAAATATTAAAGCTACAATCAAGAAGAAGAGGACTCTCCTATCCCTAGCCTATAGAAAGAGGAAGTAAACTTTAGCTTTAAAGCACCAGTACTGGACTGAAAGAGGACTGGAAGAGGACTATATTATAAGATCAGACCAAGATAAATATGATGAGGTCAGATGGCTGGGAATACATCTGTAAAAAGACAGGTGAACCACTAAAAGAAAAAAAATCTTATAAACTCTCAAGTGTAGAGTAACAAACATAGAGATATAGGACTATATGAGATGTAATAAAGTGTATATTCTCTGTGTGAAGTAAAGTGAAGGACTAATACCAAGTGGTACGTCTCTATTTTAGATGAGAGTCTGCTAAGAAGCATACAGAAATCATAGATTAATGAGGAAGATACTATGTTGCAATAAAATAATGACCCTAAGTATATGTCTCAGTTAGTCACTAGCAGCTCAAAGACCATGATATCAATGTTCTATCATGTCTAGCATAGTCCCTATACATCAGCCCTATTAAATATTCCTGAAAAATATTCAAGAAATTGCTTGCAGCCTATCAAAATTCATCATAGGGGCTATTTCAGCTGTAGGACAGAGTTGCAGCAGAGTGAGAAAGGAGTGCTAGGAAGAAATATTCAAAATTGATAGATAGTATGTCTAGAAGAGTGGCAGAAGTGATTAGAGCAACAGGAGGTCACATAAAGTATCACAATTATAGAGATTGTGTTGATCAAACTGAAAGTCAAAAAAGTATCTCAATGAGTCACCAAATTAAAATAGCCATATATGCACATGATGACATCAGCTTCCCACGCTATAGGAACTTAAATGAGGCTAAGAAGTATAGCTTTATGACACCTCCCTACAGTTTAGTCATATTCCCACACCCTGGCTCATAATAAAGCAATTACTTGAAAAGTTACAAACATCGAGACACTTTTTTGAGCCACTGTATTTGCCTCACCTGGAAGTTTGTCTATGGTGAGTTCAATGGTTTGACGAAAAATGCTAAAACCAGTTGCACAGTCACTACTGGTGCCTTTGCTGCAGCTCGTATGGATCAGAAAGATACATTGAGAGGAGAAATAAATTGATAGTTGAGGTCAGTCCAATGACAAAAGCAAGATGAAAGGAACAGTGGTTGCGATATCATCTGGAACATCATCACATTTGTCCTCCACGATGACTCTGAGAAGGGCCTCATGATCATGACTGCCAGAAGTAGTTCCACTAATGGCAGATGTCAGTAAATCACCACCAGATGCCAAGAGATCTTCACGGCTTGCAGAGCCAATGACACACATCAAGTTATACTCCATATCCCTTTGGGATACTGCCCAACCCTTGGTGAAATGCAGTCGCTCTTTTTTCAGCGCAAATTTCACCACCTGTAGGGCTTCCATCAAGTGTGGGCTGAGATAATTGTGCTTCTTGGTAAATGTATCACCACTGGAGGAAAATATGTGCTAACATGGAATGGCAGAGGCCTGAATGGGCAGAAAGTCCATTGCAATATTGTAGAGCGTCGGAAACATTGGTTCCAAAACCTAGTTCATCAATGCCTCATCATCAACAAAACCTGCAATAAAAACATAGGACTCTTACCCTCCAAAAAGATAGTAGATCTGTTCCTGTGGGGCTAAGAACAACTGATTGGGGGCCACCCTGGTGATGCGGTAGTATGTTTATCTCAGGAAGTCCATAAATTGTTGAGCCCAGTGTTGCAGGGTGTAGCTGAGAACTCGACTGATCAGACTGCATGGAGACATTTGTTGTTCTCTTGTTCCACATCTTGGGACATATCAGTCCAATGACTGGCTGATGTTATTGTCAGGCGGACATACCAGTTTGAGTATGTAGTTTTTAGCCTCTGCGATTCGCAGGATTGTCCAATGTTCATTCATCCACGGTGGGTGTCTTGTGTGATCGATGACTATACATGATCATGAGAATTCACCTTGATCGAAACATGTGGCACTGACACATTGCAACGGCATATATATCTGTGAGGCTCATTCGGCCATCATACTTCACTGCCCAAGTTAAACCAATGCCAACCAAAGGTGCACAGTGTGGGACAAGGTCCACCACAAGGTTCCATCTTTGGATCAACCCTTCAAAGGCTGGAATGGTGCTGCCCAACAAAGGACTGGTTTTGCTGGACATGCATTGTTAAGTGTGGTGCAGTGCCTAATGTAAAACAGTAAATGTATTACACAGTTTGGACATATTGAACATACCTCTAGAATAACCTCGAGATCCTGCAAAACTTGCCAATCCATGGGGCTCAATTCATAATGGGCTATGCTGCATTGAGCAGGAAGACCAATCCAATGATTGATGGCCTGGGTAACTGTTAGGCTGTGTGAAAACTTTAATGAGATGAAATGTTACCTGTCGTAGGCTTCTCAGATGATTGAACATGATGTATGTTGAATCCCAACGAGTAGGTTCGTCACATAACAATTCAACTATTAGGAGAGTCATATGCTCGCTCTTGTCATTTATGAACCATCCCTTTGCATTGTCAGAAGTAATGGCAGCTCGGAAACTATCATGACGCTGGCCTGGTGCGCGAATCACACACACAATATTTCTGGCCCAATTGATAACTTAATTTTGTAGAGCCTTGATGTACTCCACCTTCTTGAAAGTGTAAAAGCCAGCTACAAGCCAGCTACCAAAGTGTCAGCCAAATGTGAAAAGTCTACAGTAGAATGTTCATCAAGGATGTGTTGGACGCAGATGTTCACTATATGTGGAAAACATGGGATTTGGTGATCGACCACGTCAAATTCAATCCCATCTTTCCGCAATAGTTGCAAGAGTTCAACCATCACAGTCTTGTTATTACTGGCATTGTCCAGGGTATAGTGTCCAATCTGGACGAAGTGAGAGCATGCGACAGAGTACAATAAAACTCTAACATTATGTTTTACTTCCACACGATCAATCGAACCGAGGACCTTCCCTGTATGACTACCAGGGATATGATGAAAAGCTATTAAAGCAGGCTTCAAAACAAGTGTTGCGTTCTTGTTTTTTTCGGAATCCAATGCACGGTCACAGCAAGGAAGGGTCGGAGCTTAGAATCAGACCAGATATCAGATGTGAATGAAATTTGTCCTTGGGCGACCTGCAAGAATATGAAAATACTATATACAATTGGCAGCTGTACACTTACAGTGAGGTTGAGTTTGATGGCTGTGAAATATTCATCCCACGCATCGATGATCAGTTGCCGAAATTTTGTACGATGGGGGATATGGGAATCCTTTAGGTCTTGCCACAAGAGGCAGAGCAGCCGACAAAATTCTGGACACTCAACAACACTGATTGCCTAGAGATGGTGGTTAATGAGAGTGCAGGGAAAGTAGACAGTACTCACTTGGTTGTCAGCTACAATGAATTTCATGATCTGTCTATGCATCTCCTCAATAGAAAAGTCTGGTAAGTCATGATCCAAAGATGCTGACTTCCCAACACCAGGAAGTGAACCACCACCTCTGGGATTGGGGGGAGGTCCGAGTGTCTCAATTGAATGAGTGGGATCTTTGAGTTGTTCCTGCATCTGGGCAAAGGTCCAGCCTTCATTAAGGTGGTCCCCTACAGCATGTATGCCAATCGGCCATTGCTGCCTCTCAGATTCCTGGAGGTAAAGGTTGATATGGACCTTGTATATGTGGGAATGAAGAGGGGTGTTGCTTGTACACAGACCGTAAATAGTAAGGGGACAGGATGAGTCGATCTTGTTTAAATCCCTAGCAAAGGGGGTGAGAAAAGCAAAAAAGACCCCCAAATGTTACTCACTCGCATGGTACACAAATATATTCACCAGTGTCTGAGTTCTTCCTAAAGAAAAATAGTACATCAGAAGTAGTCTTAATTCCTCTTTTTCGTGGCAAAGGGATTGGTGGGGAGAGTACTGGTTGTTGTCTGTAGTGGGCATTGGTGTGTGTGCAAATTGGCTATGATTTTAGGAGGGTCATTGTCGTCTTCACTGCCACTGACATTATTGATGTCGATCCACTCACCATCGTCTGGATGAGTAACTGCATCGTCCTGCCTATATCTCCGAGGAGGCTGTCATTGTCTCCTAGGTAATGAAGGGTAGTGGCAATTGCAGCAGCAGCAGGTGCGACAGGCACAGGAGCAGGAGCAGGAGGAGCGACAGGTGCAGGAGCAAGAGTGAAGGTGCAGGAGCAGGAGTGACAGGCATAGGTGCAGAAGCAGCAGGAATGGCTTCAACCTGGAGGATATGAGGGTTTTTCAATGACGGCCACACATGTTAAGCAATAACAGTGCTGGAGATGTAATGAGAAACATACCTGTCTAGATAATATATACCCTTGTCCTGGGAAGACCCAGGAAAATACTGATGTGCACAATGGTATGGAATCACCTGAACCTTAGCGTTGAAAGATCGAAACACAACAATTAAAACATGTACATACATTTTGATTAGTGACTCTCAATAGCATTACAACTCCTGGTGCTATGTCCCTGCTGTATTGGCCAGATCATAATGTTTGGTTCTTGAATGTAGACTGAGGAGTGGGAAAGACAGCTGATCACATAGAAAGTACAGTCGTAATTGACATTCCCTGATCAAAAAGCGAACATTTGACTTCAATGGATAAAATTGAGGTGATCATCACAAACAGTGTTGAAAGGGCAGATTGGAGCATCGTGGTTGTGGGATAGTACATATTGTGATATGGGCATCATGAGAATTGATACTTGGGAATTACACAGCATATGCACAGACCATGTACTATATATATACACATATGTAGTTCTATCAGACAACATCACAAACATGTGCAGGCATAGTGCCACAAAAAGAAAATTAAATACCAGACTATTCAACTCGTTTCTTTATCCGACACAAGGTGGGAGTGGTTGCATGCATCAGGGTATTATTGCGTGGATGTAACCTTGCAGACAATGAGTTTGTGAGTTCGGTTGTGTAAGGATAAATGAAACTACTTACACACAAGTTGATCTACGAAGAGGCATGGTCTTCAGCAGACATAGGGGTACCGATCCTGAAGCTCAAGAATATTGAGGAGAAGGCATGATGGGACAATCAAATTCCAGGGAGCATGGAACTGGTGCAGGCCCTGCAGTGCAAAGATCATGAAGCAAAGAATGGAGATGGTCATAATCTGGATCCTCAGAGAATGAGAGAGAGAATATGAATAGATGAGAATAGTGGTGAATGCAGCAGGAATTTCATCACATAAATCAGCGATAGTGGTATCTACTTTCCACTTGAGTATCGAGAAGCTGAAAAGGTTCTCATCAACACTATTTAGCCATAGAAGGGAGCCACACAAAAAATAAATCAACATATAAGACAGTGATTCAAGATCATACGGTGACCTAGCTCCAATCCCAAGTGATTGTTGATTGATGCAAACATGGGGGTACCTGTGAGATGTCGACCTCAGCGAAACGGAATGTGAGATTTGGTTGCAGTGTTCCAATACCTCTTCACAATACCGAAATCAATGATATAGGTAGTTTGCCTCGAATTGTCCATGAGAATGTTCTGCAGTTTAATATCACCATGAACATAGTCATGTGAATGAATATACTCGAGATGTGACAGCTGAAAAATATATTAGTATCTGCAGTGGTCCACAACAAATTTGAACCAAAGTACCAGCTGTTCTCCCAAGTTCACAATAGTGTGAAGGCTAAATTTTTGGTTGCATGTGAGGAATAGATTGTGCAGCGATGGCCCAAGGAGGTCGAGGGCCAAAGCATGATATTTTGACTCCCTGCCAAACCAAGTTTAATAGCAACTGACATCATCATTGAGGAAGTTATGTGCGTGGTACACGACAGCTAGTGATATATGTTGAGAACCTGAGTATAAACCAACATCATATGAACATACCATATGAACCTGATCCCAACACATCTTCCAGCATAAATCTACCATCAATATGAATTGGAGTCTTATTCATGCTATGTAATAGGACTAATAATTACAGTGACAGATACAACATGCACACCACACATGACATGGAAAGAATGTTGTCCAAATTTCATGTGACTGAAGTCAACCGAAGCTAGCTTAAACTGGCTTGAGTTGATATTTCTGGATAAATGGCTTGTAGCAGCTAGCAAGTCAAACCAAGCTGGACAACGTGGTTTGACTTACAAACTACAGGTGTAGCCAGTAAAAGCCGAGTCGGAGCCGAGCTGTGACACTAGTAGCATGGGGGGATTTGGAGACTTATGAGGGCATATAATTGTGGTCAATGACTTAGTGATGGCTATGGTTGTGTGATGGCTATGATATTGCAATGGTGTTAATGAACATCATATTGTATTTGAAATGGTCAAAGAAGGAGTCAAGAAAAACAGAAATCACATCTAACTTCAAGTAATCTTCATCTATGACAGTACTGGCAAGGTTTTTGATATTGGGGTATTGGGTGATGTCAAGAGAAGTTGGGGAACAAGGGTGGTAAGGGATGAGACAAAGCGGGCCAAGGCCACAAACTTGAACTTGGATGTGAAGCTGTTGAATTTAAGGGAAAAAACAGTGGAAAATAGTCATCACAAACTCATCCTTTCTTATCCTTCTCCTCTGCGAGAGCTGACTTGTTGCAAGACAGTATATGTGCTGCTGATGTTGTTATGATAGACTTGGCTAAATCAGTGACCTTCTTGTAAGCTAAAAGTCATTGAGTAGGGCTGCAGTCGAAGGCTACTTGTAATGACAGTTCTATGAGGGAGGTAGTGGTAATGTATGAGACTGCAGGTGGCTGAATTGAAACAGAGAATGACATACACAATATGGCTGCTGAGAGTATAGGCATGCTTGGATAAGGTGGAGGAGTAATAACAGTGATAGCAAGAGTGACAGGTGATGAAGTGGCAACTTGATGTATGTGGCAGTGTTCTATGGCATTTTTGTGGAGGTCTGGATGTTTTGTGGGGAGGTTGGTGATGATGATGTTTAGAATAGTGGTATTGAGCATGTTCTGATGGATATGCGACACTGCATCTGAAATGGCTGCTTTGGGCTTGAAAGTGAATGTGGGAGTATTATTGGGAACATCAAGGGATGTTTCAGGAGGCGAGATTTTGATGAAGCAAGTTTGCTCTTGGGCACAGACATTTGATGAGGTACTAATAGGTTCCTCAAGCTTCTCTTGAGATTGTCCTGTGTCTGAGCTATCAGGTGCAGTACTTTTAGCTTTTGAACAAGTCATGGTGAGAGTAGTTGCATTCAATTCTTCATAGAAATAGCTTTCAGATATGACAGTGCTGGAAGGAATGGTCACCAATGATGTCTGTGAAGATGGATGGAATGAAGTGAGGGTCTGCATGTGCCAGTCTACAGCTTGCTGCAGGTTTTCATTGCCTTGGTGTTGAATACAAGTTGTAACACTTGGGTCGGCGCTGGACACGTATAGGGTCGAAATCACATATTACACTCCCCGACACACTTCCAGTCTTCCAATAGCTCCGCGTGCTTGTCCGAGTCGTCCGTCCATTTCCGAGGCCTTTTTCAGCTTTTCCAATCCTCCATACCATGTCCTGTCCTTGTCCATTTGACTTCACTGGTGCATTTTCATTTGATTATCTGTTATTGATGATGTCTAGGGGCACATATGTTGAAAACCCTTGCTAATACATATAGATATGCTGCTCATGCATTATTACAAGTATATCTTCATAGCGACTCGCCTTGAGTCTTATTACATTTCAGATGTCTTATCTCGCTACATTTCTCGCCTACGCAGATTCCGGACTTTCACGTCGTAGAATATATTCTGGCTCGCTAGATACTCAGACTTCACTTCACTTCCCTTGCTTCGAGTCATAGTTAGTAGTTGTCACTTCTGGATTTTTAGTACTTCGCAATCGATCTTTGTTCATTTGGAATGATCGTTTGGTCTCACTGCTGCCATTTTGCTATTGAAATCCTTAAGTCTTTCGACGGACTTCGCTAGTCATACTACGCAAAGTTCTATACTTCGATAACCGCTGTATTCTCTACTGGAAACATTGCTGTTTCATCAGAAGCTCGCCGGAAGCTGTAGCAGATAGCTCAGCGACGTACGAAGTCAACTAATCATATTGGTATACCTGTAGCAGATAGCTACACGTGTTGTTAGTTAAGTAGATACTGAATACTAGATGGTACTAACCTCAGCGACGTACAAAGTCAACTGAGGATAGTACGAGGCACAGGAATGAATGAGAATATATAGGTACGAGGTAAGCTACCGGTACCGAGTGTCCATGACGAAGGTTTGATAATCCAACACTCCCCCTCAAACTGAGCGAAGTCCGAGGGCGGAGGCAAAGTGTTTAACCTTTAAACTAGGAAGAGCTTTTGTAAGTGTATCAGCAATCATGTCGTCCATAGGACAATAAACAATTGAAATAGAACTTTTGTCCACGCAAAAACATATGAAATGGTATCATATATCAATGTGCTTAGTCCGAGCGTGAAACGCTCCGGACTGAGCAAGCGTGATGGTGGATTGGTTGTCACAATGTAAGGTGGTAGGGCTGGTAAGCGGGCAAAAGACTTCACTGACGAAGCGCCGAAGCCAGATGGCCTCCTTTGCAGCGTGCGTTGCCGCGACGTATTCTGCCTCCGTCATGGAAAGAGTTACCAACTCTTGCTTCTTCGACGCCCAAGAGACCGCTCCACCATCCAACAAGAATGCGTAGCTGGATACGGTGTGTCTGTGTTCTTGTGACGCGCCGTCAGCATCAGTGAAACCTTCCAGGCCTTGTCTGCGGCCGCCGAAAGTGAGTGCGAGGGTCTTTGTACCTATAAGGTAGCGATAGATCTTTTTGACAGCGTCCCAGTGGGGCATGCCAGGATTTGCCCCAAATTGGGCTATGGTAGATACTGCGAAGGCAATGTCGGGGCGTGTACCAACAGCGAGGTGCATGAGCGAGCCGACAGCTTCACGATAGGGCACATTCTTCATCCGTGCGGACTCAGTAGGGGTTGTAGGAGACTGCGAGTGCGAAAGTGGGAGGTTGGGGTCCGTTGGGATGGAGCACGGCTTCAAGTCTATGAAGTTGTATTTGGTGAGTATAGCTTCGATGTAGGTCTCATGCGAGAATGAGATGGTGTGTGCGACACGGTCACGCGTCACCTTCATGCCGAGCAGGGATGCGACTGGACCTAAGTCCGTGAGCTTGAAGCATGCAGCAACCTGCTTCTTGAATTGAGTGATGAGAGAGGAGTTGCTGCTGGTGATAGTGCAATCGTCAACGTGAGACGCGAGAATGAGGATGTCCGTGCCTATGTGCTTAAAGAATATCCCCCAGTCCAACTCTGCACGCGTCATCCCTAAGCTCTTCATCAGCCGACACAACTCCTGATACCACTTTAAAGCTCCTTGCTTCGACCCGTAGAGCGCAACGTGCAACAGCGCGACAGGGTGCTTGAACTTCTTGTCGATGTTTAAACCAGGTGGGAGCTCCATATAAATAATTTCATCCTCGTCCAGCTTACCGTTGAGGAAGGCACTGTGGAAGTCGAAGACATTGATATTCCAGTCATTTCGTGCGGCGATGGCGAGGATGGTACGGAGAGATGTGAGGCGTGCGACAGGTGTGTAAGTGTCATAATAGTCTACACCGTATACCTGGGAATAACCTTTAGCCACTAGCCGGGCTTTGTACTTGTCAATTTCCCCGTCTGCGTTCCGCTTGATCCGGAACACCCATTTGCACCCTACTATATTTGCACCTTCAGGCTTCTCGATGATTGACCAAGTCCGTGCTTCTTCTAGGGAGGTGAGTTCCTTGTTGATTGTGTTTTCCCATTTAGGCCAATCCATTCTGTTGCAGGCTTCCTTGACCGTCGTTGGGTCGCTACTCGCTACTTCAGCGACTCCTGCCACCATGGCGAAGACCTCTTCATCATCCTCGTCTATCTCTCCATTCTCCCCCTCCAGTCCGAGTTCGGCCGCCAAATTGGATTCTTCTGGGGTGGGCTGCATCCCATGAGGTAGGTCGCTGCTTTTTCTGTCCGTGGTGCCTGCGCCTTCGCGCAGGCTCTTGATATATGCTGACTCGACTCTTACTCGTCCAGATCGGTGCGGTAATGTTGCGTTTTCGAATTGAGGGCCTAGGTGGTCTGTAGGAGAAGATGGAACGGGGTTTGGGGCTGATGGCTTGCCGGTGAGTTTCGAACCAACATCATCGATTCGTGCCGTGTGGCTAACTGTTGGTGGGGTTGTTGAACCGACATCATCGATTCATACCATGTGGTGTCCCCCTCTCTCAGGTCCTTCTAGATGTATTCTGACCTCTGCAGTGTCGAATCTGACACTGTGTTCGACAGCTATGCGCCTGGTGTCGGGCAGATACACTCGATGCCCGTTGCTCTGCGGGTCATAACCCACCCATCGTCCTTCTATCGTGCGCATGTCCAGTTTGGAGCCGTCCGTGGTGTGAACCTTGACGCGACTCCCCCAGACAGGTAAGTTCTCCAGGTTGGGCTTTTTGTTAAATAATGCTTCATAAGGTGTTTTATTACCTAGCGCACGGGTGACGGTTCGGTTTTTCAACCACGTTACGTGCATAATTGCCTCCCCCCACAGGAATTTGGGCAGTCCACTGGCGTGCAGCAATGCACGAGCTCTTTCCACGATGGTTCGGTTAAGGCGCTCAGCAACTCCGTTATGCTCCGGCGTATCGTGCACGGTGAGTTTGCGTTCTGTCCCTTTGCTACTTAGGTAATGTGTGAACTCCTCACTAGTGAATTCTCCACCACGGTCTGAGTGCAGACACTTGATCTTCGTGTCGAGCTGCATACTCACCCAGGCTTCGAATTTCTTGTACGCGTCGAATGTCTCATCTTTGGTCCTTAGCAGGTACAGGTGAGTGAATCGTGTGTGATCATCTGTAAATGACGCAAAGTATTCTTTATGGCCAGGAGTTCTTACTGGAGAAGGTCCCCATAAGTCCGTATGGACTTTGTCACCGAAGTTTTCGCGGTGCGCGGGCTCGTGGACTTTGCCAATGGGCTTCCGAGCAGCTTTTGCATACTCGCAGGATTCACAACCGTCCATCGTCTTTTCGGCCGCATCAAGACTTATTCCAGTGATCGCTTCTTTGGGGATCATTTGCGCGATGGTGCTTGGCGCCATGTGCCCTAGCCTGGCTTGTAGTTCCTGCATGGTGAGTTTTTCCTTTGCAGCTGCTGCTCCAGCGTATGGTGTCTTTGGTCGTTTGACGCTATATAAGCCCTTATTCACTGGAATCTCTCCCAACAGCTTCTTTTTATCATTGAATATCTTGCAGGAGCTCTCCCAGAATCATGTGGCGTATCCGGCTGCGTAAGTCGGCTGATTGACACAAGAGTCACGCCCATCTTAGGTGTGTATAGGACATCTTTCAGCAAGATGTGTGTACTGGAGCTTCCGTTTGGCAACAGGATCATGACGTTGCCTTTGCCGGTTGCCTGGAAGGTATGTTTGTCAGCAGTTGTGATTGGTTTTGGGGCGATGTTGACGAAATCCTGGAACAGGTCGCAGTACGATGACATATGTCGTGATGCGCCGGAGTCGAACAGTTCAATCCACTGTTCTTGGCTATGACTCGAGCTTGTTAGCATCGAGTATGTGAGCGAGGTTTGTTCGTCTGTTCCTGCAGTTTCATGCACTAACCAAACACCTTCAGGCTCGTCGTCATTTGCCTTGTCTTTGGCGCTGGCAGCCGTTTCGGCTCGTTTCCCCTTGGCGTCGGACCTGTCTTTGCCTTTTCCTCCGGCTGATCCTCCTCCCCCAGGTCCACGACAATCATGCTGCATGTGGCCATACTTGCCGCAGTTGTGGCAATTCCCCTTTATCTTACGAGTTGTTCGGTTCATATTTGCGTTATATGCCGCGTCATCTGCTGACGGGCCCTTTTGCTTCGTCTTCGAAGCTCTTCAGTCGTACTCATCAACGACTGTTGACATTAGCACGTCCGCGGTAAGTTTCATGCTTGATACTTTGGTGGAAGCCATTAATGCGGATAAATGGGGATCGTAGGATGCCGGGAGTAAGCTCATGATGATGGCTGCAAAGCTTTCGTCTGTTGGCGCATGGCCCAACAAGGACAGCTGCTCCTTGATGGTGCATAGTTTGTCAAAATGCTCTCTGATGTTTCCTTTTCAGCGCACTTCTGGTCTTGGAGCTTTCGCAATAGCTCCACAGACACTACGTGCGAGTGCTGCTCGAAGAGACTCGCAAGGTGCGTAAAGATGTCTTTAGCCATGTCGAGATTTTTGATTTGTATGAATAGAGAATCGGGGATCATTCCCGCGATCTGCTGCTTCATTATGGCTTGGCCGGTGCGCCATTCCTTAAACTCTGTTTTGTATGTACTAACTTCTTTCACTTCATCCGGAGTAGCAGGTACCCATGACGCTCCTCTGTTAGGCAGCGTCTTGGGGTCTATAGGCTTCGTCTCAGTGCCATCCAAATGGCTGAGTAGCCCGCAAGCATCAATGGACCATTGAAGTCGCTCTTTGTACATCATCCAATTCTCGCCGTCAGTGGCGAGCTTCGGGATGCAGAGGAAATCTTCTCCGAGTTTTCCGTTCGAGGTTGACATCCTTTGTGAGTCTTTTCTTCGCGCACTTAATTTGAAATTTTCACTAATGATGCGCAGGGACACGAGGTAGGATCTGATGGGATGGTGATTCCGGCAGTCATACTTACCAATCCCAAAGAATGTGTCCGATCCGGAGGTATCTGCATCATTGAAGGGACCTTCCTGCGAGAATATCCTCAAAGCCATTGCAAGGCCAGCAGCCATCGCGTCCACGGCACTCAGAGTCATGCATCCTGAGCAGTACTGGGCAGGGTTGAGAACCTTGTCAAACCTTGGAAATATAGCAGTAAGCAAGGATCTGCCACAGATGCTGGAGGCCCTGCAGTACTGGGCATCCGTGTTTAACACCCTCTCCGTCATTTCCAATCGGGAAACCCCCCATCATCGAGACCACATGTCCATTGCTGAATGCTTCGACATTCTCACCACCATGGGGAACTATTCTAATGCTCGGATGACAATGCCAAACCTTCAGCTGGAGTTCAAGTACAATTCCAGCTGTATGATTGCGTTTTCCAGAAGGATTGTGAGACATGGAGTTTATGATGTGGAAGGGGATCGGACTGCTTGAGCATGGTATATGAGGGATGCTGTTCACATTTACGCTGGTGTTCCATCATGTGGATAGGCTAGTGTGGATGGTCCATACAGCATGTGAAAGATCAAACAAAGAGCAAGCATTGTGACATATATACATTCTAACAAATGAATACCATGTACCAATTGTTATCCGGACCTCAATACTCAATTTTGAGCATTTTCAAAGTGATATGTGGGACTGAATAATTTGCATGCAAGCCTCGGTATTCGATAATTGGAACTCAGGACTTGACATATGGGAGTCCTGAGTGCCGGGGTACTGAGTCCCGACACCCGGACCTCAGCACGTGATATTTGAGACTGGGGGAAGATGTATAAATACGCTCGAATTAACATTTGTTATTGCCATACACATTTGACAAAACCCTGAACCCCGACATTGTGGACTCCGGACTCGACACTGTTCTGAATACCGAGTCCCGGAAGCCCAGGTCCTGAGTCCCGAATTTCAGAGGTCGGGGTTCGGCGACCCAGAGCTGTCCCAGGTCACAAGCTCCGAGTGCTGAGTGCTGAGCCCCGGGTCCCGAGTCCCGAATTTTGGAGGTCGGGGTTCGGCGACCCAGAGCTCGGCAACTGTGTTGGGTGTCAGGGTATCCGGGGCATTGGAGATAGCATGTGTCAGTATTTTGCGTTTTATGGTTCATGTTGGGTGAATATGGAATCGGGAATTAGGGACTCGGTATTCAGAACAGTGTCAAGTCCCAGGTCACGAGCTCCGAGTCCTGAGTGCCGAGCCCTGGGTCCCGAGTCCCGAATTTTGGAGGTCGGGGTTCAGCGACCCGGAGCTTGGAAACTGTGTTGGGTGTCAGGGTACTCGGAGCATTGGAGATAGCATTTGTCAGTATTTTGAGTTTCATGGTTCATGTTTCGTGATTATGGAATCAGGCATCAGGGACTCGGTATTGAGAACAGTGTTGAGTCCCAGGTCATGAGCTCCGAGTCCTGAGTCCCGAAACCCACACCCAGCAGTTGCCGAGCTCCAGGTCACCGAACCCTGACCTCCAAACTTCGAAACTTGGGACCTGGGCTTCCGGGACTCGGGACTCGGAGCTTGTGACATGGGACTCAACACTGTTCTCAATACCGAGTCCCTGACGCCTGATTCCATAATCACGAAACATGAACCATGAAACTCAAAATACTGACAAATGCTATCTCCAATGCTCCGAGTACCCTGACACCCAACACAGTTTCCAAGCTCCGGGTCGCTGAACCCCGACCTCCAAAATTCGGGACTCGGGACCCAGGGCTCGGCACTCAGGACTCGGAGCTCGTGACCTGGGACTTGACACTGTTCTGAATACCGAGTCCCTAATTCCCGATTCCATATTCACCCAACATGAACCATAAAACGCAAAATACTGACACATGCTATCTCCAATGCCCCGGATACCCTGACACCCAACACAGTTGCCGAGCTCTGGGTCGCCGAACCCTGACCTCCAAAATTCAGGACTTGGGACCTGGGCTTCCGGGACTCGGATGTGAGATTTTTGAATGCATAGAATATTTTACATCTTGTATACAATGAAGACTGAATGGGACTACACTCCTTTGCCTTTCCTCAATTTCTCTAACATGTCAGTGTACATCTTCACCTCTCCCATCTTGGCTTTGATGCCCTGATCTTGCTCCTCCATCAATGCTTCCATGTGTTCTTTGATGAACCTCAGTCCCATGAGTGGTGGAGTCGAAGTGTTTTTCAACTTCTCTGGAAGAACCAAAGCATCATCCTCAACATTAAGCTGAAACAGATAAGTCATCAATCAAGGTAATTCAGCTAACATCTTACCGCACAATACTGGTAGTGAGAGATGCAGGAAGCCATTATTTCATCCCACTGCCATGGTTGATCAGGGATTGTGGTGTTTCCCATCCACCATGGACATGTATATGCGAACACAATCCGGGACAGATGTCCTGCAATTGGCTCATCATGAAATGAAAGGAGGTGGAATGAAAAGATGTCGTCTGGAACCGTGTTCCAGGTTAGCATGGGATACAACTTAAGGATATAAGCGACAGGGACCGGAAGAACCAACACGATATTCTGTGAAGTGGAGTACTGCAGGAGTGGTGTGACAAAAGTCTGCTCAAATTTTTAGCATTGACCAACAAAGTCATCAGGGCAGTGGTGACATACATTCATCTCCCATTGCAGCCCAGCTTTAAAATACTTGATCCGGTCAGAAGATAGACCATTGTTGGCAGCTTCCATCCGATATTGAGAGATGCATGCACGGACGCGAGATCCAGCCATTGCCAATGTGCAGGAAATAGTTGCAAGGCTCAGCTTCAGGGGTCGGTAATGGCTTCCAGCATTCAGAGTGCCAGAAGTGGATGCATGAGATGCAGACATGGCTAATACAGGACTATGGTGCTGGCAATACAAGTGAAAGATGGTGAAGATGTGAAGATAACAATCACTGATGGATGGATACAAAATTCAAACTTCGACATGGGCTGACCCGGACAATTCCCGGGCCTCAATTATGTATATGGAAAAAGGGACTTCATGAGAAAACAATGTTCATTCATCTCCAGCCTCTATCAACACATTTTGTAGGTCTTGAAAAGCTGCCTGCGCATTCTGTGCCAGCAATGAATACATTTGGGATTGCCTTCCGGCGTCGCATCCGTGACCCGGAAGTTGTTTCTCCAATGATTCCTGCATGTGCTCGCCCCATTGGGTTGTTTTCCACAAAAAGAACTTATATGTCCAATCCATCTCCAATTTAACCAATAGCATTTCCTCCCTCCATCGATCCCGTAGCGCCTTTGCCCTCAGCAAATGGACTCGGTAAACTTGGCATGGGTCCAGTCAGGTAACCGTGGGATATGACATGCAAGCAGGAACTCACATTCCTCATTCCACGATTGATCAGGACCCCCGAGGTCAACTTCAACAGACCAAAACCAAGCCAAAGATTCATTTCGTTGACCTTGGGCATTTGGGTCACCCACTGCAGTGCTGATTTTGAGTTGCTCGTGAAGCAGGGGTTTGTATTTCTGAAGCTGGTCTTGCCCCGGCTCAAGTTTCATTATTTGCTTCCTTGTCTTTGTATATATGCTGGCATGGAGGGAGACTGCCTGCTGCACCGACGTCACCTGGGACCAAGCTCGAGTTTTCAGGGCCTGGGATTTGGCCTGCCTAACGGTTGTTTGGAACAGGATGGCCTTGTTGCAAAGGTAAATGCGGAGATTGTGAAGGGCATCATTGGCCTGCCCTTCACGAAGCGACATCTCCAGGGGAATCAGATCCCCTGCCATGCATCGTCTGCATCTATCAACCCCCAGGTTTGATGGCAATGGGATTACAGTGAGCTCGGGAGAGTTTGTCCATGTATGAGATGTCTCTGTGAAATCCACCGGGTCATCATCAAGATCATCTAGAATGTCTATTTCCAAGTCCTCAGGTTTATCATCTGCATCAAATCCCTCCCTGAGATGTGTTAGAGCAGACCGAGCAAATCCATCTATCTGGCCTTGGAGCCGATCTCGTTGACGGGCGATGTCTAATCTCTGTGTCTTGGTGGATCTTCTTCCGATCCTTTGGACCTCAATGAGCAATGCAATCTGAGCCTCTTCAATTGCTAACCCTGTTGATATCCATGTTGCCACAGATCTGCGAGAGGGTGCTGCATTGCAGGCTTTACCCTCCTCTAACAATCTAAGCTCAATCTCCTTTTTGCGAGGTGCTGAGTGCAATATTAATTCAGACCTTGATGGAGACAATGGAACTCAACATACCCTTTTTGATATTGATCTCATATTCATCCATGGCTGAAGGATCATTCAATCTGCTTGACTGAGCTATCCTCTCCCTGGCTAACCATTCTGTCTTCAAATGTGAGAGTGCTGCTTCATTGAGTCTATTGAATGCCTTTCCACTTTCTAAGATACCATTCCTAGCCAGTTTGTATTTCCAGCATAGAGTCCTTTTCATGTGAATCATCTTGCAGAAATTGGAGTCATTCATCTGATAATCAAGGCATTCCTTTCAGTGGGGAGATGACATTCCCCGAGCAGCAGGGGAGATCAGATTGAGCTGTGCCCATAGTGTCTCCATGATCTCTCCATCGATCCGACCAATGCCTTCAATAAAGTTAGAAGCATATCGGACATAGTAGCTGTCCTGATGGCCATGAACGTGCCATAACCCAATTCCAGGAATGATGGTTAGTTGTGGTGCCATTTCTAGAAATCGACTTCGATCCACCCGAACCCGAAAGTGTTTGTTGTATTGACAATTAATATCATAGAAGGTGACAGCCCTGGTGATGCCTTCCATGTTGTGCCGGGAAGCCTCGCAAAGGGCGTAGTCCATGTTCATTGGTCTGCAAGTGACCCATGGTTAACTCGTGAATGGGGAATGGTGGATGTGGCTTGCCTTTCGCCTTTCTGAAAATCTGCCATGCAGTGAGGGACAAAGCAACCGTGTCTGGCACAGGCAACTCCCCCAATACCGGTGGACTCCAGCTTGTGCCGAGCAGCATTAGCTTGATTTACTGCCCGGTGATTGTTGCAGCTTGATTTTTCCACTGTGTCAGCAGCCTCTGCCAGATGCATTTTATACCTGTCCTTTCCTACCATGAATCCAAGCCCATCGGACAGCCAAACTTCATTGAATGGCTTAATGGGATGCAGATGTTCGGCTTTGAAATTTCCATCCATCACAAATGACCGGGTGTATTTCCAGCTTGGATCCCTAGTATTATTATGAAGGCCACATAGGTTGAGAATAGGACTCACTCATCAAGAGATTCATCCTCTGACAACAGCACATTAATCCCAGGCTGAGGACATGCCAGGCAAAATAATGCAAGTTCTCCTGTGCTCGTGTTATCAGAATGATGGCCAAAGCCATGCCATTTCATTGTCTTCAACTGCCTCCACTGTCGAGCGACCCTCATGAGCTCTCTGTATTGGTCCTTGCAATGTGCTTTGTCAATATGATGTCCAGTAGATGATGAGGGTAAGGCATTACCGGAACAAGGTGTGGAAACATGCTGGAGGTCATTCGCCGGAGCTTGCTGTAATAGTTCATCGCCGAGGTGCCGCATTCAAGGCTGTCCAGTAGAAAATCATTGAGCACTCTGAAGGTGAACACAGTCTTTGGCCTGTTAAAAGATGCAGGGAAAAATCTGTGTTGAAACATTTGAATGTCCGGACTCATGGCATTCGGACATTCACAGCATCGAACCTCCAGGCGATGAACTCTGGACTTGTCGACAATGACCATGGTGTTTCCTTTGGCTGGAACTCAGGTCCGGACACAAATGGCAGATCTTCAGGCTCGAGCAGGTCTTTGGGTTTATCTTCTTCAAACAAATTCCACCGATCGGTGACCGCCGGACATTGTTTGCCATCATGGCCAAGGTATATAATAACGGTTCTCAAAGTCAAACGTAGAAAAAAATTCACAGCAATATTTTGCATTGCTGGTACGGCATGTTCAAACTCTGCCCTGCCCTGTCACTCGACATCGTCATTACTGGCATTGACGGTGCCAAAGATTCAATCTGATCATCAATCATTGTCATAATAAACACCCTGAATCATGTCACGCTCTGGACAGAGAGGTCAAGGTGGTGGAGTTCAAGCAGGTGTGTCCGCCAGTACAGACACTGGGAAGAAATGCACTAATTATTGGGAGGGGGTTCATAGCGCTCGTATGGAACGTCTCCTTGCCTAGTGCAAGGAAAATAAAGATGCACGCATCAAGCTGTTCTCCAATTCTGCAAAGGATGCGAAGGAGCAAGGTCGGAAGAAGAAACAGAGCGGAACTTCGAGAGATACCTTTTATTCACAGGTCGCACAAGCCGTATTTTCAAATGACGAGGATCCGGAGGTCCAATGACTTTTCAAGGAGGACCCAAAGGCATTTATCAAACCAGTTTCAACTCATCTCAGCACGTATGTATCCCATTCCTGCATTGTCCCTCCTCCCACTAGAATCACTGATCAGATGTTTTAGGCTCAAGAAAAAATATAACGAGTTCAACAAGGAGCTCAAGCAGTCAGGAGCCGGAAAGGCGTATGCAGAGCTGCAAGAGTATCCAACGATGAAGTCGTTGATTGGTAAGTTTTAGCTGCTGTTGAACTGCACATGTCTTAATCGTATCTCTGTTAGATACAAAGCTCAAAAAATTTCCCTGGTGGCCTGAGCTTCATGGCTGGTGGCGCACAAACCCAGCTTTCAATTACACCTTCTCTACGGCGGATACAGGGCAAGATTTTGCGTCTGCTGCATTAGAACATTTCACTATCTCAAAGCAACCACAAGCACCGGCCGCAGGCAACAACAACACTCACACAGATGAGGATGCCGAGGACGGAGAAATAGTTGAGATCAGCGCTCATACTACAGGTGATGCTGGCATTATAGATGCGCCAGATGATATGATGGTTGACCAGCCCCCCTCCATGGAGTCATTCAAATCACCGTTGTCAGCACCATCCCCGCTGTTATTTTTGGACCATGGTCCTAGCGACACGCCCAACTCATTCTCACTCGCTCCATTACCACACTGGTACCAACGACCCCAACCTCCTCCCATCACAACTTCCAACACACACAGCATGATATCGCTGAACTCTCCTGAGCACTCACCGGTACCCAATCAAAGCACCACCCACAATTCACCTTTCTTTTCTGATTTCAAGGAGTCATCAGCTGGCCCTTAATCCACACCCATTGACTCGGAAGATTCGGACATTGGTGCTAGCTGAGTGCTGCAGTCTCTTCGTGTCAACTCACTCAAAGGAAGTCAGTGCAAGTTCACCCTCTCTTTCTACAAAGCAGTCTTGTGCACGTGCACCTACTCAGAGTGCTTCGCCTCAATCTAGTCGCCCCCCCTCTTCATCACGCAAACGCCCTGGTGGCAGCACTCTCGATCAGACCTCTGCCGCTGCAGATAGGATGTCTCAGACAACAGATTCCCTAATGACGCACCTTAACAGCAAACGTGAGGATTGTGTGGAGCACGAACACTATAAACGCATGAAACTTGAGACCGAAATTTGGGCTCGTGATGAGCGGGAGCATGTGATGCGTCTATCTGACCAAGATCATCAGCACCAGCAGGAGAGGATGACTCAACAGATGGAATTTGCAAGAATTGAGATTGAGCTATCTCATGCATGTCGGGAGGAGGAGGAGGCTTGAATTCGTCGTATTGCTTTGGAGCGCAGTCTTGATCAAAACTAAGTAGGTTTGCACTATGTTGTGACGTAACAGGTTTTCAGGAAATGCATTCCATGTGGTACTCGATGGTGCCAACTCAGAGAGCTCACTAAAACGCTCCTTTCTCGAGCAAATCTCAAGCACAACTGACCTCTCCTAGAGCTCGCCAAAACGCTCCTTTCTCGAGAAAATCTCAAGCACAACTGACCCCTCCTAGATCTCGCCAAAACACTCCTTTCTCAAGAAAATCTCAAGCGCTACTGACCCCTCCTAGAGCTCACTAAAACACTCCTTTCTTGAGAAAATCTCAAGCGCTACTGACTCCTCCTAGAGCTCACTAAAACACTCCTTTCTCAAGAAAATCTCAAGCGTGACCTTGCGAGCCAAAAGGAATATGTATAGGTACAAGTACATTTAATATAATACTAACTACCTTCGCTCCAACGACGAAAGCAACCGCATCTTTAATGTGTTACGAAAATCCTGCCCCACAGTTCCAATGTAAGTCTGATCACCTACTGCGCCACCCTGTTGCTGATCATCCTCTCCTCTGTCACCATCAGCTCGCCTCAATCTCCGAGTTTGCTGATAGAAGCATATGTTTGAGTCTTCGCGGTTTTCTGTTTCCTCAATTTCAACAATTAAGTTGTGCAGAATGAAGCACGAACGGATCCACATGTTCGTGTAGTCGAGGTCCTTCTGGCTTTGGATTGGGATGTGAAGCTCCCGCAGTGATTGGAACCAGCCCTTGATAGAGCCGAAGAAGTGCTCTGAACGAACACAGACCTAGACACTGGGTGAGGACAACGAAAGTATATTAGTACTGATGCTCACTGTTGACAGGTCATAATTGAATGTCCTTTGCTCGGCCGTCAAAGACCCTCCCGCTGGCTGTTTGTACGGTGGCACACACCAAATTCGCGCAGCATACGCCAAGTCCGCCCACAACCACTCTCCTGCACCAAAAAATGACTCCGGATGCCAGGAGACCCTCATTCGTGCAAATATGTTCGAGTCGTGAAGACTCCCAGGTATGCCAATGACGTAGTCAATGATACGCAGATTATTAGGGAATATGACAACCTTTTGGATTGTAAGTCGCTGCACTGCACACTGAGCCGATAGTAGATACTTACCTGGGCTGTTAGAGAGTAGTCAGAGTTCTTGTCAAAGAACCCTTCGCCGTGCCAACCGGGCTTCTCGTGTAGAGGGGACGGAGTCCCATCTACACAAAGGAAACCGCCGCGCCACTCATGACATGTCTTCTGCTCCACATACGCTTTTGCCCGCTCTCGCTCAATTTGGTCCTCACGATCGAGCAGATCAAAATGTATGGCACGATCATGCAGTTGCAAGATCGCGATCATGACTTGCTTGTAGCAGTTGTAGATGGTCCCTACGGACACTCCAGCCCAATCGGATATGTCTTCGGTAATTGCAGCATTGCCATAATGGCCGACACCATTGAGAAAGATCGCGAGCTGGACGGCGACAGGAAGTTGTGGATTATTCAAGTTATTATGGAAAATGGGGTGGGCTTGGATTAACGTCGTGAGTTTGTTGAATACCTCTGCATCAACGCGAAGCTTGCGGCGAAACTTTTCAGGTGAGAGCAGCGTCCATTCTTGCAGCAGGTGTAACTGCGGTGCGCGAGTCAGAGATGGACGCACGTCAAGTACCCGACACTTCTCCACTTCATCATGCAGTGCCCTGATCACATCAATAAAGTGCGTAAACACTTGATCGCACATGTCCGGTGTAGAAACAACAATACTGTGAGGAACAAATGAGGCTCCAGACTGTATCTAAAAATGTTGTAGGTTGAGCGTTGCCTAGTCTGTGTTACTTGAGGAGACAAGTGCGTTCGACCCTAAAGGGGAAGCAAGTGCAGCAAAGATCTAGAGGTACGCGCTTCAGTGAAGCGCAAGAAAGCGCAGGTGCGCGCAAGGCGCGGGAACACATGCGCGTATTAGCGCGAAGCGCAGGAAAGCGCGTGTGCGTATGCGGAAAATTAAGCTTAAGTGATAATATGATGCAAGGTAAGAGAAGAGAGATGTGAGGTGTAAAAGAATAGGTTTCTACTGTGACTTTCTAGGTAGTAAGTACTAGGTAAAGTAAAGTAAGGTAAAAGTGGGTGAAAAGTAGGAAAAGTAAGTAAGTAATAGTATGTACTGCTGGCGCTTATATAGCGCGCCTAAGCGCGGTCATGCGGAGCCGAAGCGCTACCGAGTAGGTATGTAAAGATATATATGGGTGAGAAACCATGATAAAAATAAAGGTGGAATGATATGCTAATAAAAGAAATGGAAATATATGCACTAGAGGGCTTGGTGGACAGTGGATGGACACTTCTGGATGGCTGGCGCTATAGGGCGCTCAAGTGCAGGAATGCACGCATGTGTATACATCGTGACACGCGGGAAAGCTGCGCCTCATATAGAGATAGCTGCGGGTAGTGCACAGAGTGATGCTACAAGTTCGTGCTATGTACTCCCTAGTGAAAACTGTCATATCAGACTATGAGACGCACAAGTCTCTACACCAGGATATCGAGTGATAGGACATCAGAATACGCTGTCAAAAGTGAGGTTACTAGAGAGCTGATGGACAACGTGGATATGATGGATGACGTCGGGGACTCCGGCCATGTTGGCGATGCGGTCCGTATGCTGACATCTGACCCACTATCACCATCCGATCCCTTATCAGAGCTATTGTCAGAGCCCTCCTCGAGGAGCTGATCCACCATAAATTCAATCAACTCCATGTATCGCGCGACCATAAGGTCATTTGTCATTTGCTTCAGACTACGAAGTAGTTTTTTGCGATCCAATTCTCGAGGCATCTTCCGATGTCGTTGCAGAACATTATCAATATGATGGTCACGGTAAGGTATGATGATGATGGGCAGTGGTAAGATATGAGCTTGATTTGTCATCGTCGGAGTTCTAATTATCGGCAAGTCGCAAATTTCTTACCTCTTGAAATTTCTACGATTTTAACTTTGAGGACCGCTAATGAGTCCCACATGAGCTAGACAACTCCACTCGAAGAATCGCCCATTCCATTGACTGATCCAGTGGAAAGGATTGCTACGATGTTGACTCCTGCAACAGCCCGTGCAATACTTGACATTTGTACACCCCATCCTGTTGGCAGATGATGCATCTCCTGTCTTCGGGTGGAGCTTCTCGATCGAGGAGGTGATGTAGATATGATTCCTGCCTTGGCAGCCATTGCCTGAGGTAGTCATTTTGACTCTGTATTCTTGAAAATGAGCCTTGGTCCTGCTCGTAAGTATTGTCAGGAAAGTCTTTCCAAGGAGGTGGTGCCTCAACAGGCTGAATTGTTGGTGATTCTGGGGGAGAGTTAGACATGGACCTGTAGGCATGTCGCCTCGTGCTTGCAAGTGGGACCTTGACCCAAGTCTTCCTACCTTTGCTGCCCCTTGCTTCCACCCTGTGAGATTTTTGGACTGGGGTGCATCTACCTATCTTCATCTTGTTTATTAATGTTGCAAGCAAGGCATCAGCTCAGGTGTAATGAATTGTTATTGCAATATGATGTGGTGCAGTCCTGTTGGCTCATTACAAATTCATTTCCATTAATGGCTTAGGGTCCAATATGGACCGATTAACCTATCATTAGGCTTTGCTCAAAGTTCAACTTTGCACAATTCATTAATACTTCCACCTTGCAAATCCTTAGCCATTTCTGCATTCTGATTCACTATGGCAAGAACAGGTCATTCCACCAACACAACTTCCAGAAGACACAGGATGCATCAACCACAGTCTCAGAAGCTCGCGGACAAGGAGATTTTGGAGTTGAAGAACTACCTTCCTGAGTGGACTGCTGCCAAAAGGAGTGAGAAGCGAGTGATTTTCACTGCCATAGCAAGGGTGGCCAGGTTGTTTGCTCCTAAGTTGGACCAAAAACAATGGAAAAAGAGGAAGCAGGTGAGGCTTCTTAGTTATGTTGAAAAACTACATTTTTAACATCACATTCTTTCATCAACTCTTAGGTGTACAAGACTTGGTTGTTCAACAACAAGAAAAAGAAGGAAAGGAAGGACATGATCAATTATGGGAGGAAATGGACGCCCAGGATGGTGGTCTACCAGCAGAAACATGAAGAGGTGCTGAAGAGGATTGAGGACGAGTCCGGGGTAAAGCCAGGAGATCCTGGTATGTTCAAACATTATCAGGCGGCGGTGAAGAGAGTCATGGCTGAATTGGACGACGATGAGTTGGAGAAGGCTAAAGAAACAGCCGAAGAGTGGTCCAACAACTGTCCGCCTCCAGAGATACAAGCACAAGTTGCTCGTAAGAAGGGTCCGGCATATATGGAGCACTTTTCGAACAAGATGTGGAGGCAATGTTGGATGAGAGTGTTTGTGATGTCGGCTTGGAAGAATGAAAAGGGCGAGGTGCTGTTCGGGATGTGAGTACATTTATCCATTGACAGAGATCTTTCGTCTCAAAATATTCATGCAGGCATGATGATAATGAGGCCTTAGGAGATGGGGACAGCTTCATGAAGACGAAGGACTGGGAGGACATTGAGCCAGTGTGACAGGAGTACGCGCAGGAACAGTTTGGTGAGTGTGTGAACCATGTATATCAGATTGAACATGTTGAGCATCACAATGATAGGCGCTGGGGCATGGGATGGAGGACGTCAGGTCAAGGGAGGTCGAAAACAAATTCGAAAACCAGCCTTCGAACTTGAAATGGACGGGGAGGGTATGCCACTCCTTCCGGACATCACCGACACCAAACTTGAGGAGAAGAAGGCCATAGTGAGGGCCTTTCTTACATCGCACTATTGTGAGTTTGTCGTCGCATCACCTGACAAATTGTTCAATGCATGGACAAAGGGATATGCTCCAGGAAGGACAAGGCGGTTGTGCCATGGAGTGCCATTGTACAAAGTCAGGATGACTTCATGGCCCGGACATATCTTCTGGCGGATGTTGACTTGAAGGAACCTTCGAAGCTGCAAATTTGGGACACCACTACCTTGCTCCATTTCTGGCTCGCTTGGCAGGAAACAGGCGAAGGGCCCACATTTCTGTTCAAAGCATGGAAGAACAAAGATGAGGACATGGTATCATCTGTCATATCTGGCAACTCGCCCTCTCCTCAGACTCGTATAGTGAGAAGGCAACAGAGGGTTACCATCCGAAGGCCTCGGGAGTCATCGACAGAAGCCAAGAGTGATAAGGAGAGTGCCACTCATCATACGGAGCATGATGTGGATGATGACCTGGCTGATGGGAGACCTCCACTGAAGAAGCCCAGGACAGGAGGTCCTACACCCAGAGGGCCGGCAGTCCCACGTTCAATTCCAAAGCCTTGCCTGGCCAAGCCGGCCAAAAAAGGTGCATTACTGACATCACAAATGGGAGACCTCCTTGCTGGGTTAACTGAAGACGTGACAGGCAAGGTTAGAGATGATGTTGAAATGGAAGAGAGTATCATGCCGCCGGCACAGAAAAGGAGGCGGGGCACTCGAGTCACTGTTGAACCATCCACGAGGACGACCCAGAGTAAGTTGCAAATGCCAGTAGACAGTACACCTAGAGTAACCAGAGCACGGGGACGCACTTAATATACATATATCTTCCTGCCGTCATGTGTAATGTCATATGTGCTATTATGTATATGTCAAAGTACTCACAACCAGATTGTAAATGCCAAATGCCAAATCTCGAGTACCAAGGCCTGAGTACTGAACCCCGAGTACTGAAGCCCGAACGCCGGGCACCAAGTATTAAGGCCCAAGTACTGAACACCGAGTACCGAACACCGAGTACTGAGCCCCCATTACCGAGCCCCGAGTACCAAGCACCGACTACCGAGCCCCAACTACCGAGCCCCGAGTACCGAGCACAGAAAACCTGGCAGCAAGTACTGGGTAGGTAGAGTATACAAGTACCAAGGACTACCTACTGAGTAGTACTGCAATGTGTCTACTATCAGACATTGATCAATATTTACATGTTACTTGAGTCCTCAAAGGCCTCAATGAGGGTATCTAATACCTTCAGCATTTCGGAGGTTGACTCTCTTACCCTTTGCATCCTCCGGAGGTCAGCATCTGCTTTCACAGCTTGTCACATGTTTCAGCCCATGCCATCCTGAATGGTCTGTCAGCCTCAAGAATTTTGGCTACTGTAGGGGCAGGAAGATTTCCATGACGCTCTTGGTAATCACCCAGGCGATCTACAATTGATTGAACTTGCAGGATATTAGCAGAGATAAATAATCAACTGTTGTATACTTACTTTCAGCTTGATCATAAGATCCGATTGGCATGAACTCCTGAACCATGGCACGCAGTGCATCATTGTTGAGTTCCAGCTTGGGCGATTGACGTTCGGGAGTTTCTGACATAGCTTGGGAGATAGCATGAGTAAAACACATGAAATGATATGAATATACCTACAAGGTATGGGTGCCCCTGGTACACCCGGAGTGGCCGGAAGAGGCTCCGGAGTTGATTCATTCACTGGGGAAATGCCATGAAAGGTGACCATGGGATGGAAAGAGTAACCTCACCAGCCATAGGAAAATCGGGTACAACCGGAGCATCATCAGACGAAATCAAGGTATCCTTCGGACCAAGATACAAGTCCGGGTCATCATACAGGGCCAGTCCATCCGCCAGAGCCGGAGATGATGGATCTGGAAGTATATGATGAATTTGCACATGTAAAATATGTACATTTGAATTGGAAAACATACCGGGAATCACATTCAACACATCCAAACCACCGGACGACCCAGAATCAGAGTCTAACTCATCATCCGGCCCAAGGTATATATCATCTAAAGGATCTAAACCATGTCAGATCAATTGACTGAAATCAGAAAAAACAAAATATACCAAGGGACATCCAGGACTGGGAGGACTCATCCACATCCATTGAAGTAAATTCAGTGACCAGAGGGTCATGAAATCTGACCCCAGGTTGAGAGCTCATGATATCTGATGAGCTGATGAACTGATGAACTGATTGATAACTGATAATGTTGAAGTTCAACACATGACTGGCGATTGCCAAAAAATGAACCATGACCAAACAAACACAAACAATCAATGAATTTTCAACATCGTCCTTTAATTGTATTGTTTCTTTGAAACTTCATTCCAGTGATAACAAATTTCACCCTGCTTTCAACATTCTCACATCTGTCAACTCCATCCAAATGTCTACTCAAGTTCAATCTTCATTGGCCAACCTCAAGGCATCCACTGCTCAACTTGTGGGCATCATTGCCGGTGCTCGGCACATCCCGGCCGGCTCAGTGGACGTCCACCTTGTTCTAACAAAGCAGGTCACCACTCTTTTGGTATGTTGAACTCATTAAATTAGTGCAAACATTAATGTTTGTAATGTCCGGGTAGGCTGACATCATCCGGGCCCATGAGAAAGGGGAATACATCCCTGGAATTGTGGTGTCCTGCTCTAAGGAGCTGATGAGGGTGCGTTCCATGACTCCCCAGGCATTGCCCAACTGGCACAGCATTGGCCATGATGACCCCCCACCCGGTTCCCCCAGTCTGATTTTTTGTTTGGACCTTAAATATATGTTTATGTGTCTACAGCTGACTGCCGGCAGTCGTCCGGAGGTTACAGTGAGTCGTTTGGACTTGTTTGGACCTCCCATGTATAATTCCCACTCATTCCCATTACATTAGAAATCTCCCATCAGTCGTCCGGAGGCTCCAGTCAGTCATTCGGAGGCTCGGGGCAGTCGTCCGGAGGCTCGGGTAAGTCTTAGATGTTCTCCAGAAACTCATATGTGTATTAACAATCTGTCAGGCAACCTCCGGCAGTCGTCCAGAAGTTGAGGAGTCCTCTGATGATACTTCCAGTGCTTCGGATGGTGACCCGCCGGCCAATACCACATTTGATATCACCATTCCTGGCCCAGTGAGTACTCCAATAAATTCCCCTTCGTCCATCTACTAACAGATACCACAGAACAACTCCTGCCATAAGGAGAATTGGCCCTGTGCGACTCGATTGGACAAGAGGTCCAGCCTCCCCTGCTTGTCTTGCATCCGCTGCTCCACCAAGAAGATCAAATGCAACCCTGCATCTCTGGGATCCCCGCCCAAATGGACCCAAGGGAAGTCTACCACCGGCCGGACACGTTCCAAGACACCTACCCCTGCTCCATCCAATGCTCCATCTCCCTCCTGGTCAAGGTCCCGAACTCGTAGTCAATCTTGTGGCCCATGCCGAACTCCGGCCATCCCTGCTGCAACTACACCCCAGGTGCAGTCACGTGGTCGCAGCAAGACCATCACTACCAAGAAGACACCTGCACCTGTCCCTGCACCTGCGCCAGCTGGTAAGTCACCCAAACTTTTGATGACTGGCTGACCTAATTTTTTACTTAGCAGTCAGGTCTTCCAGCATCGCAGTGCCTCGTGCAGCACTCAATGTTCCCATGCCGGATCTCCATTCCAGGGCAATCGCGATTCAGGATGGTGCAGCTTGCATCGCTATTCTTGAGGCTCGGGTGCAGGAGCAGGATGCTAAGATTGATACCCTGCAATGCCTCCATGAGAGCCTCTGGCACACAGTGGTCGACCGGCACCCTTCATTTTCACTTCCGGACACACCAGCCGATGCATCAATGTTGCTTGATCAAGGAGGTCCCCCCCGTCCATGTCACCCCTCCCCTCCGCACTTTCCAACCTCATTGATTTGGACTTTTCAGTCATGGAACCTACACCCTTGACGCCTGAGCATGGATCTGCTATGGTAGGTCCCATGGTTGAGCCCACCCAAGTTCAGCCTGAGGGTCCACAATCCTCCGGCGAAATTGTTCTCCCGGATGAACCAGGCAACCTCCTGCCAGAATTCCCCAGCGATATTGTGGTCTCTAATGAACCAGGTAACCTCCTGCCAGAATATGATTCTTCTGATCAGGAGATGGATGTTGAGGGAAAGGTTGATCTTCCTGGTGAGGAGGTTGAAATGGCTACATAATTGCTCAGTGATGGATGTACATAAATATTTTTCAATGCATGTTACATATGCCACCATTGAATCATTCAATGATCACTCCCGATATCCAGAACTCGAAACTGCAGATTGAGGTAGATATCACCCAAAACCCGAACACCCGAATGTCAAATTATCAGTGCCAAACCCCGAGTCCCGGGTGCCAGGTACCGAGTCCTGACACCCGGAACTCAGGATTTGACATTTAAGACGAACGACATCTTCCAGACATGTTCAAATCAATCTACGTATATCTGTAAACATTTTACTAACCCCCAAACCGAGATGTACCAACCCCCAAACCCGAGACCTGGCAGTCTTGGGGTTCAGGGTTCGGGTGTCCGGAACTCGGAACTCGGGGAAATTTGGGGAGATCAATACAATCTAATTTACAATCGAGTTGATTGACAACACATTGACTTACCCATGTTTGCAATATATTTTTGTTTAGACATACCGAGTTCCGAGTTCCGGACCCTGAAACACGAGACTGCCAGGTCTCGGGGTTCGGGTGTCCGGAACTCAGAACTTGGGAAAATTTGGGGAGATCAATACAATTTGATTTACAATCAAGTTGATTGACAAACACATTGACTTACCTATGTTTGCAATATATTTTTGTTTAGACATACCGAGTTCTGAGTTCCTGACCCCCGATACCCGAGACCCAGATGTTCAAGACTTGAACTAACGCCAAGCACGGTGGCAAACATTCCTTTCACAGTTCGAACTTCGAACTTCGCATTCAACATGTACCGGGCAAAGACTTAGTCATACCTGATTTATTATCTCGTAGGATGGATCACCTTCCGGTCGATACCGACGAAAAGGACAATATTTCTATCCAACTTCTACCCAATTCGTATTCATTAACACCATTGACACTTCTCTTACGGACAGATTACATATTCCTCAGCTATTGACCCTGTAGTACAGACAGCGCTCAAAGCGCTTACAGACACAGAAACTCCGCCCCCACTCCATTCGGCTCTTTCCGATTGGAAATTGAGCGACGGAATTCTCTTATATAAAGGACTTATTTATGTACCCCCCGGCGATATCTGCCACGAACTCACCTCCCTTCATCATGATTCTTCTACCACGGGACACCCTGGACGTTTCAAAACCCAAGAACTCCTATCACATGACTATTGGTGGCCAGGACTCGCCACCTTCGTCAAGAACTTCATAGAAGGATGCAGCATCTGCCAACAGAACAAAGTAAACACGCATCCTTCTCACCCACCTCTCGCCCCTATTACCCCTCCTATTTGTAATTGACCCTTCGCTCATTGCTCAGTCGACCTCATCATGGACTTACCCTTACCTGACGAATTTGACTCTATTATGGTCGTGGTAGACCATGGACTTTTGAAGGGGGTAGTTTTCACCCCTTGTCTCAAGACGATCGACTCTGAAGGAGTCGCGAACATTTTCTTTTCTAAAGTTTTCTCTAGATATGGACTTTACGATAAACTTATATCAGACCGCGGACCCCAATTCGCTTCCAGATTCCAACTCGAACTCGGAAAACTCCTCGGATACAAAAACTCCCTTTCCACCACCTTTCATCCTCAGAGCGATGGAGAAACTGAACGAGTTAATCAAGAACTCAAAGTCTACCTTCGCATCTTTTGCGCCAATGACCAGACTGGCTGGGCTGCCATGCTCCCTCTTGCCGAATTCGTCCACAATTCATGGCATCATTCCGCACGCGGCACATCTCGATTCTACCTCATGATGGGCTGTCACCCGAAACACCTTCCCAATTCACATCCTAAATCCGACATCCCTAATATTGAACAACGCTTACTCATGCTAAATAAAGCACATGACGAAGCGCTAGCCGCTCATGAACTCGCTCATAACACTATTTAACTCACCGCTTCTCGATCACATTTTTGATAGTGAACCACTTTCTGAATCACCTGCTCCAACGCAGTCACATGCCAGTGACTCAGAGGCATGGTTCCAGGATAAATTTAAGCTGTTCCTCATTGTTGTCAGTCACGGTGAAAAACGACTCAAACTTTGTGAAACTGACTTTCGCCATGGTTAATAAATCCGTCGCTGGGCGCTTCTGCGGCCATTTGACGACTAGACGCTCCTTGATTGCTCGGAGCCAGTTTTTTGTCCTTTTTTGTTGGCTGTCTGAGGATCCCGTATCACTGGCATAGACATGTAAAAAACTAAGCGTAATTAATTAGTACTACCAAATGCTCACATAACATACCTTTATGCACTTGCCTTCATCGTGACTCAATCACAATACCAGTAACCATGACTTGATGGTACTAGGACCATAATCTCCCCCCAATCTCCGAATTATACTATCTTCAATGAAGCTCATCTGGTATAAAATGAACCGGGGCCTCCAAACCTTAACATAAATGGTCGCACCATCTTCGATCAAGTAGAGTGATGATGGGATGATCACAATGTCGCAAGTTACTGATCCTGAGTAGGTAGGAGGTGGAGTTGAGGTGATCTCCGTGCTGAAGAAATCGGCAAGTTATTCTTGCAGGTTAGACCACAACAGTGGGAGCTGCATGTCATGGATGCCCTGTCCACCACACGATGAGTCTGTCACAGTGACCAGAGGGCCTTTTGAAGAAGTCCACGATAAACCACCAGAATATAATCAGCATTGGTAAACCACCGCAGGGAAATGTCACGAGTACCTCACACAAATCATTATTCGTTCCTCAATTCCAAGACCTTTAAGCGCTCAGAGAAGGCGCCCGTACGTAGTAATCTATTTACAGTTGAAGAAGTTCCTTCCATTGCGTCTATTGTAGAGTTACCAAACTTACACGTGATTGAGTCACGTGATTTACCGGACGATGCCGAAGTTGACGTCATCATGACACGTGACACTCTTGGAATGTTCCAGAGTCTTACTGCGGCTACGGCACATGTCATGACATCATAGTTATATATAGAATCGTACGATACCTTTAATTATTCTGATTGGTCAGTTAGTTCATACTCAGTTTCAATCTCAGTTTCAATATGTGTATATAGGTAGCTCGTTGTAGTCAGTAGTTCTTTAGTTCAAACCTTTCGTCTGTACATTACTTGTACCAGCCTTAACGTACCTGCTCAATTCTACTCTTTGTTTGGTTTATCTTGTTGTTCGAGTCCTAGTCTTCGACCTTACGTTAATTCGTTAAAGGGTTGCGACAGGAAACAGAACTATAGGAGACTCCGACTCTCGCGTTACACTCTCGCACTACTACATCCTTTGATACTTTGGCCTGCCAAACAAGCACGCTAAACTATTAAACGATCTTGTTACTTCTCAGAACCTTTGAAGCTTGATTCAGCTAAACCCTAGCGATTCAACCTACAAACGTTACACGTTTCACCTTGCCCGGCCTAATAAGCCGAGATCTTTGATTTCATTTCCCTTGCTCGCTTGAGCGTCCTTTCGTACTTTACACCTTTCGTAGTTAGTAGTCCTCTACCAGGCCCTGCCTTACATTGCAGCCGCCAGTAGACGGAGGTGTTGACGACATTAGGCGTCTCGCTACAACTTAGAGTGCTGGCCCAAAACCCTGCCTGCTCTACGTTACTATAGTTTCCTTTTTTACGATTACCTTTTCTTCATACGCACGTAGGCATTCACTTCGAGTAAATAGTGGAACTGTCTAGTGGTTCGCGATACTGCTTTTGACCTACGAGGATTTAGAGGCATTTTCTAGTGAGACTCGCACTTGTAGGCTCCGGCCGGAAGAGTGATAACTTGTCCTAGATTTGCACCCTCAAACGGAGATTGCAGCGACCCTAGTTTTTCCCACTCGAACGGATATAGTTTACGTAATCCTTTTTAGTCAGTAGATAAGGAAGCGTCAGTGCGGGATATTACCAGAACCCCTTGACACTGAGCCAGTGGTAGATCCGATCAGATATCGGGGACCGCTCAGTTTTCCTTAGAATAGACTTTTCATTTTATCATCATCATTCCCTTTCCGGAGTAGCCCTTACGAGCAGCTACTCACCGACATCAGTGAATCGGGTTCCTGAATACAACGGGCACTATGTCGTCTACCTCTCAAATTCCTTGCAAGTTCTTTCGAGATATTGGCAATTGTTGGTTCGGCGCAAAATGCCGATTTAGTCATATCTTTGAATGCAGAAATTGCGGAGAGAAGGGTCATTTGACCAAGAACTGTCAGAAGAAGATCCCGATCCAAGACCAAAAGGAACCGCCGAAATGGTTCAAAAGTTGGTTAGAAACGGATGCTGGCAAAGAGTATATGGGGAAACCCCCGAAATGGTTTGAGACTTGGTTATCGTCGGATATAGGCAAAAAGATCGCTTTGACGGTAAAGTCGGAAGAAGCCAAGAGGGCGGTGGGGGCACCAAAGTGGTTTGTAAAGTGGTTGACCACAGAAGGTGCAAAGAACGAAAAAGGAGCAAAGCCAAAGACCGAGGGCTTAGATCCTAATAATAAATATTCAATCCTATCAAACTACGCGGATGTTGAAGAGGTGTTTCTTAAAATGAAATCAGAACACTTCTATATTCCGGTTACGTTGAAAGGAAAGAGGCGGCAAGCAGAAGTCAAGGCGCTAGTCGATTGCGGTGCCTCGACATTATTTATATCAGAAAAATTTGTAAAGAAACACGATGTCCAATGTCGTAAATTATTGCGACCTATTCCCGTTAAAAATATTGACGGCTCGTTGAACGCAGCCGGATCAATGACTCACTTTGCTGAGTTAGGTCTGAAGATCGGAAACCATGAAGAGGACAAAGCAGCATTCATGGTTACAGACCTCGGCAGTGACGATGTAATTATTGGAATCGATTGGTTAAGATATCACAACCCTGAGGTAGATTGGAACGCTGGACGTTTCTCCCTCACACGTTGTCCCGTTAAATGTATGACAAAGAAAGAGAAGAGGATATTTAATAAAGAAAAAAGAAAAGAAGTAAGAGGCACTTTGCCCGATCTGATTCCAACGGAGGATGACGATGAAGAGGACCCGAAGAACAGGGCGACGGTAGAAGTGGCAGAGGATGAAGAAGATCCAATGGAATGGATAAGATATAAAGCCTCGGTTGCCACGGAGCAGAAGGTTGCAGAAGAAGCAACGAAGGTGAAGAAATCAGTTGAAGAAATGGTTCCTGATTGGCTTCACGAATACCTGGGAGTTTTCTCAGAAGAAGAATCTAAGCGCTTCCCTGAAAGAAAGAAGTGGGATCATGCGATAGATCTTAAAGATGATGGCGATCTTCCGCCGAATGCGAAACCTTATCCCTTGTCACCTAAGGAGATGGACACTTTGAAAGATTGGTTAAAAGCCGAAACTGCACTGGGACGTATAAGAGACTCACAATCTCCAGTAGCAGCACCTTTCTTCTTTGTGGCCAAAAAAGATGGCAAGTTAAGACCGGTAATGGACTATAGAAAGCTCAATGAGAAGACGGTTAAAAATGCATACCCGCTACCGAGATTTCAAGATTTAATTGATGCTTTAACCGGTGCCACGATGTACTCCAAGATGGATGTAAGATGGGGGTACAATAATATTCGCATGAAAGAAGGAGATGAGTGGAAGGCGGCCTTCAAAACGCCGTTTGGTCACCACGAACCAACCATTATGTACTTCGGGTTAACGAACTCCCCTGCCACGTTTCAAACCATGATGAACAAGATATTCAGAGATTTAATTGATGGAAAGACTGTAGTTGTCTATATCGATGATATCCTCGTGTTCACAAATGGCGATAGGGAGCAACACCGAAAAGTTGTAAAAGAGGTACTGAAACGACTAAAAGAGAACGACTTGTATCTGAAGCCTGAAAAGTGTAGCTTCGAACAGTCAGAAGTCGAGTTCCTCGGGTTGATAGTGCAGAAGGATGGTGTTCGAATGGACCCTGTGAAAGTAGAAGGAGTAATGAAATGGCCTGTACCCAAATGCGTTAAAGATATACAAGCATTTATGGGTTTCGCCAACTTCTACAGAAGATTTATCTTTGGGTTCTCGGACATTGCCAGACCGATGAATGATTTATTGCGAAAGGATGCCAAATGGGACTGGACGGAGAAACAGCAAGATGCTTTTGATGAACTGAAGTCAAGGTTCACATCAGCTCCGATCCTAGTAATGCCTGACGTTGAGAAAAAGATGAAAATAGAAACCGATGCTTCCGATTATGCAACTGGAGCGGTTCTATCTCAACTGATGGAAGATGATTTATGGCACCCCGTAGCTTATTACTCAAAGTCAATGAACGATGCAGAACAAAATTATGACATCCATGACAAAGAGTTATTAGCAATCATTCGAGCGTTGGAGGAGTGGAGGCACTATGTGCAGGGAAAACCTCACCATGTGGAGATCTGGACAGATCACAAAAATCTCGAGTACTTTATGACGAGCCAAAAGTTGACAAGAAGGCAAGCCAGATGGAGTTTGTTCCTGGCGGAGTATGAATTTACGCTCCAACATAAGCCTGGTGTAGTCAACGATAAGGCCGATAAGCTTTCTCGGAGAGAAGACCACAGAGGGGGGGTAGAAAATGACAATTCTAATCGTATTTTGTTAAAACCGGAGTTTTTTACTGTAAAAGCTGCTAAGAGAGGCCAAGTTCTGGTGCAAGGAGAAGAAAAATTGCTGAGAAAGATAAGGCAATGCACAGAACAAGAGCCCGAAGTCGCTAAAGCGCTACAAACGCTAAAAGCAGCACCGGTACAATTACGTAGAGGAGTCGAAGAATGGAATGTGGAGGATGGATTGGTGTTATTCCGAGGACTGGTTTACGTTCCTAACGATAAAGAGATCCGCCGAGAGATATTGGAGTTGTTTCACGACTCTCCACCGGCTGGACATCCTGGACGTGCCAAAACCTTAGAATTAGTTTCCAGAAATTATTGGTGGCCTTCAATGACGAAGTATATCCACGACTATGTAGATGGTTGCGATCGATGCAGACAAACAAAGGTGTTTCCGAGTAAACCAACTGGACCTTTGAAGCCAAATGAGATTCCCGAAGGACCTTGGCAAACGATCTCATGTGACCTAATAGTGGACCTACCAAAAGACAATGGATATGACAGCATATTTGTGGTGGTTGATCGATTTTCGAAACAGTCACATTTTATTCCCACCACAAAAGAAGTAAACTCGAAAGGGATTGCTGATCTATTCCTGGAAAATGTATGGAAACACCATGGAACACCGAAGAAGGTGATATCGGATAGAGGAACACAGTTTGTTTCCAAGTTTATGGGAGAAGTGTCAAAAAGATTAGGCACAAAATGGTCAATGTCGACCTCATATCATCCCAGAACAGATGGACAGACAGAGCGCGTTAACCAAGAAGTAGAACAATATTTGTGCTTGTTCACATCCTATAGACAGAATGATTGGGTAAAATGGTTGCCAATTGCGGAGTTTTCACACAATAACTCGATAACCACTACCGGACACACCCCATTCAAAGTTCTTTATGGATATAATCCTGATTTCACGATACATCCGAATTCCTCGTCCCTTATTCCTGCAGCAGATGAGAGGATGCAACAGATGCAAGAGGCAAAAGATGATGCAGAAAGTACACTCAAGATCGTGAACGAGAGAATGAAAAAGTTCTACGATAGAGGAGTGAAAGAAGCACCACAGTACAAGATTGGAGACAAGGTCTGGCTTGACGCAAAAAATATTAGGCAAAGACGCCCAAATGCGAAATTATCAGATAGACGCCTTGGTCCTTTCGAAGTCATGGAAAAAATTGGAGAAGTGAACTACAAATTGAAATTGCCAGAAAGATATGGCATTCATCCAGTTTTCCATGTGGAATTACTTACACCGCATTATACCTCGAAGTTGATCCCTCGTGCTGGAAATGCACGCCCACCACCAGACATCATTGAAAAAGAGAAAGAATGGGAAGTTGAAGAGATGTTGGATAGCAGATTATTTAGAGGAAAATTGCAGTATTTGGTCAAATGGGAAGGATATCCGAAGGAAGAAGCGACCTGGGAACCAGAAGAAAATGTAAAGAATTCACCAGAATTAATCGCAGACTTCCATAGGAAAAATCCCACAGCGGCTATATCTAAAAGAATCAGAGGATCGTTATTTAACACAGAAGAATTCAAAGATTGGAGAGCACGTAATATTCGCCCTAGTTTCATTCGCGATGACGCTCATCCTAGAGAGGGGGTAATGTCACGAGTACCTCACACAAATCATTATTCGTTCCTCAATTCCAAGACCTTTAAGCGCTCAGAGAAGGCGCCCGTACGTAGTAATCTATTTACAGTTGAAGAAGTTCCTTCCATTGCGTCTATTGTAGAGTTACCAAACTTACACGTGATTGAGTCACGTGATTTACCGGACGATGCCGAAGTTGACGTCATCATGACACGTGACACTCTTGGAATGTTCCAGAGTCTTACTGCGGCTACGGCACATGTCATGACATCATAGTTATATATAGAATCGTACGATACCTTTAATTATTCTGATTGGTCAGTTAGTTCATACTCAGTTTCAATCTCAGTTTCAATATGTGTATATAGGTAGCTCGTTGTAGTCAGTAGTTCTTTAGTTCAAACCTTTCGTCTGTACATTACTTGTACCAGCCTTAACGTACCTGCTCAATTCTACTCTTTGTTTGGTTTATCTTGTTGTTCGAGTCCTAGTCTTCGACCTTACGTTAATTCGTTAAAGGGTTGCGACAGGAAACAGAACTAGCAAGCAAGCCAAAAACCATCACCAGTCTGAGATGAAACCATCTGTACATGGGTAATCTTGCAGGTGACCTTCTTAAGCATGTTGCAATCATGTAAGCCCATCTCAGAATAAAATGGGGAACAAAAACCACCTTCAATGACAGGTCTCGATGGGCTTCAATCATTATCGATAACCTGTACATTGGAGAAAACGGGAGTCATGAACTTGAACAGCACAAATACAAATAAACTCAGGAAGTGTGACTCATCTTTTTTGTGCAGCCGAAGAATGTGATTTACATAAATCCAAGTCTTCAGAATTCGAGTTCTTGCAACTGAGCCTCGTCACTAATGCGCCTTTCAGGCTTGATAGAGAAATGATCAATATGAAGCGCTTGTTGTCATCGTGGACGTTGCATTTTGCAGTGAATGAGATTGAGATGGAACTAGGCATAAGTGAATGGCGTGACATGCACTATCATGCTAATAGGAAGTTTAAAAAGACAGGAGGTCATTGAACTCGTCCTCGAACTTGTGCCCATCCTCTTCACAGCCGTCATTGCTTTCATTCTCCTCGCCTTCATCTTCATCTTCCAATTCCTCATCACTGCACTCTTCATCGCTTGGTTCTCCTTCATCACTGCATCCTTCATAGCCCTCACCGTCATTATCTTCTCCATAACCAATATCCGCCTCCAGCGCGACAATGTTACTGTTGCTTACGGCATTCATAATGCTGGATGGTGAGTCATTTCTGAAAGAGTCTCTAGCTATCCTGCGCAACATTGCTGGATGTCCTACACCGAAGTGTGTATACCGCATAAACATATCTCGGTCTACGAATCTGTTTCAGAAGTTAGGAAGAAGGTTGAGGCATGAATAGATATTTACACGCACATTCCAACCAAATACGCCTCCCAGTCATCTAGCACTCCTTCAGGACGTGCAAATGACTTTCCACCTTGCAGCGAGCTAACACCACGCCCCGAATTGAAGGCTGGAATCAAATGTGCTCCTCGAATTACCTGCCCCGGATCAAGAAAACCAAATGTGTCCGTGTCCGACTCATCCACAAAGGCTATCCTTGGAAGACGAGCACATTTCATACCAGATTTATGGTTCTCTAGCGGAGCCAACCATCTAACCCAAAGAATGTCTAGATGATGTTTCATAGGCGTGCCTCCATTGTTTAACCACGTTTCCATGTGATAGATAGCTAACATGCGGGCATACCAATATGGGTGGTTAGGTGATGTCTCACCCGAGAGTACCATGACATCGGCGTGTGTTCTAGGATTAATTGTGTCGTACTCACGCCTCATGTCATATGTAGTGTAATGTACTTGCATAGTTTGAACAGCATAGATTGTGTTGTTAGGAATGATGACCGAGTTTCGCTCTTCATCCGTGAACATGTGGTCGCAGTAGCTGATATCGAGCTTGCCCAGCCTATAAAGAACGTGATCCTTAAGTTTCGGTATGAAATTCTGATAACCACTCGTGAGTACATCACATTGAAAAAATGCAATATTACTGCTACCTTGAGAGCTGGATCATCAGTGTAGTCTCGAAGGAATGTGAATATAGCAACAGGATTATTCTGACTGATTGCAATATGGTGATTTTTTCCGGAGGAGGAGGCCTCAACTGGAGATAGACCAATAGAGGGGGATGTGCCCCCTGCTTCTGCCACCCGCCGTAGCACACGACGCCTGCGCTCATGTTTAGCTAACTGCACAGGGGTGTCAAGCTTGCTGGTCAGCGGATAGAAAGCCTTTAGAGCTCGGTGGGCAAGTTCTCCCTGTACAAAGACTTCAGGTTTGTATTCATAAAATGCAGCCGATACGCACAATTTGGGTGGTAAATGAGTCCGTTGTCCCGAAGAACCTTATAGTTCTAACGTAATCTCCCATGGCGTGAAATTTATAGGTATTGAGATTGAACTTTTGCCCCTTCACCCCACTTGATTCTGGAGGAGCGTTACCAGTTTCCGAGCGCTTCTCAAACCTTCTCTGTCGAGCTGCTTTCTCCTTTGGTAGTTCCACCGTGTTGAAGGCAGTGCAAGTATAAGCCCGAAACTTCTGCAAATTTCGGGAAAGCTTCTTGAAGGTTTCGTCAAGAAAAACCAAGGTAGAGTCAGAGTGTACCCTTAGCTTAGCGAGTGCGTGCCATTGCGCAAATAAATATAGGAGGGACTGGATAGCCGTATCGTGGCTAGGAGGGAACAGCCCTTCGAAAACCGGAATAGCACACTAGTAGGTATGTTAGCGAGGATGATATGAAATGAAAAAAGAGCTAACCTGTAAAATAGCTTCAAAATCACGAGCGGCCAGCCTTTTCATCTCGGACGTATTGTTGGAAAACTTGCGTATTATTCCATTACCGAATGTAGGGACTTGACGAAATCTAGGGTAAGAATGAGAATTAATAACAGTCCATACGAATTCTGCGTACCTGGTGTCGAGTGTTGCGACAATTTGAGCGCCCCCAGGAAGGGCATAAAGAAGCCTTACGAGGTGCGTAAATAGAGCCTTCCAGGTCCCTAATTCGCATTCGTGCATAATGTCAACAACGAGCATACGAAATGAATCAAGTCCGAGCGACCCAAGTTTCTTTACGAACTGATTCTGGAACACCGGTTTGAGCTAATCATACTAGTATAGAACCAATCTCACTTACCATGATAGGCACCCACGAGCCTTCTCCGAGGGTGTCTTCGACCTTGGCACTATCTACAGTATTTCCCAGTTGATAGATAAACTCACGAGCTTTGATGACCTGGGCCATAGCATATACTCGAAGGTTGGTAACGCGACTTTTCATATCCTTCACGAGACCAAGACAATTAAATAAGCCTTTCGGTACGAAGCAGCGAGGGCATGGGCACAAGCCCATATCCTTTATAGTTGCGATTAGAACCCTAAAATATTTATTAGCCATATTGTTAATAACACAATTCAAAAAGGTACTTCTCTGGATAATCAGCAGAATACGTGAAGATCCGGGGGTATACTCTCCGCATCACTCCATCGGCACATTTGAGAACAAAACCGTGTCGATATGCATAAACAAATTCTTCGTCCAGTAATATTTCCCAGCATGCATGAAACAACTCCCTGCGGCAATGAGTCTGGATGGAGGCCATACCCGTCTTTGATACCCGAGGCAGGCTACTGAGGATATCTTTGATTTTATCGGGGAGCTAAAGAGGGTAGTCGATGTGCACAGCGGTCAAAAAACATACAATGAAAGCGCTCACCGACGGTAAGAATCCTATGAGGTGACATGATCCCCATGTCGGCGAAGAGTGTATATACTTTGTCAGATTCCCAAAGTATGCATAAAGCGGCCAGGCCTTTGCGGTTCCAAAGTTTGCAAGGTGGGTTGCATCAGAAAAGAACATTCAACCTGCGATGACCCGTTCCAACGAACACCCAGGTTCCTTTGGTTGCTTGTGAATACCGTCCTGTGCTTCCAACCAGGCATCTGAGGTATAAAGTTCGTTGTATATCCGCTCTTCGTGCCCGTCTAGAGGATCCTTCCACAGACATTTGAAGGGCAGAAGATGAAATGCCCCTGCTTGAGCATCAGAGAATGCCGCACGTATAACCTCAATGAGAGGCCGGTAATGAAACCCGGGAATGGTATAAGGCCTGGGACTATCCTCCCTCCCCTTGGTTGGAATGTCGATAGTGACGGAGGTCCCGACCCAGTCATCCGGAAACGTGATTCTTTTCCCGCTCTCATCTTTGTCTAATTCTCACAAGCTCTGCCTCACCGAGAACCCCTGAAGGTCTTCGCAGTCAAAATCCCCTGCTAGAATTACATCCTTGACGAGGGACGCAACTTTAGATTCCGATACTCGACTACTGCCAGAATTCATCCATGAGATCAGCCGATAAATTGTCATGTTTGCAAAGGGGTACGGGGGAGCAAAGACCTGCGGTGGAGTATGAGTGTCTTCAAGTTGAGCAGCAGTGGGGGACGTCCTCGCAAGTAACGAAGATGTAACAAATTTATCCGGCTCGAAGAAAGGTCGACGAGGGTACAGTCTGCAGAGACCAAACAAGTTGATGGTGGTCTGAAGTGTATCCGCGAGTGTTAGAAGAATGCGTCGGATCCTGGCTCGAGCTGGAAGTGTATCCGAATTCTGAGTCCATGTATTGTGATTATTGGTGTTGTCGGAGACATTGAGATCCTCCTCTGAGCGCTCGATGTCAGCATACTGCCTTGGAATTTGTCTCATAGAGCGTGCCCGTTCATCTGAAGGAGTGAAATGATTAGAAAATTATGACTTCTATTCACAGATACACGAACCAGAGGTATCTAAGTCGATATCCATTTCAATATCGTTGTCGTTTTGTGAAACATCTGGCCCGATGTGGTGCTGCAAGTCGACAAGACTGGACTCGGGTGTATCAAATCTGCGAGGGGCAGACCCTCGCCTCCGCTCTGCTAGTGATCGGCAAGGAGCAATTGGTTTCGGACAGCCAACTCTCTGATGTTCAAGTTTATGTAAGTTAAGAACAACCATGGCAGCTAAGAGGGCCACCTACATGTGAATGGTTTCCGAATGATCGTGGCAGGTCACGGCTGGGAGCCAAAATCGTGGAGACAGCCTCTCTGGCGCATTCCCATCTCTTCTGTGTGGCAAGCAAAGCTAGATTTCTTGTAAGAATGACATGATGTGCGATGCCTGCTGAGTCCACGTGCATCTGTTGCTTTTTCCCAAGAGCAATCTGTAGCACCACACGACACCATTAATAGAAACAAGCTTGAAATGAGGGCGACAATCCAAAGAGATCCTGCTGCGAGGCCCAAACACATTGCACGTTGGAATTACTAACAACTCGAAGATGTGGTCAGCGTTAATCCCGAGGCAATGGTGGTCGTTCGAGTCTCTGAGATACAATGTTAATTAGTTATGGTCCTTCAAATTCAAAGTTGGTACTGGAATTAGTAGTACGGTCTGATTTCAATAGAGCTGACTGGGACTTACTTTTTTTGTACTACTGTGGTTACGGTAATACAATTCGGTAACACTCAGGCTATGACATTCCGAATCTGCAAGTTGCCCAGGCCAGCGTCCAAGTTGCGCCACTTCTGAGTCAGCCTTAGACTCATATTCATGCAGTCATTGTGTTTCCTGGGGAACGATACCCAACTCGAACCTCCACATCAACTTGAACTTCCTAAAACTGAAAACGCACGTATTTCATTATGATCTGAGGCCGATACTATTGCAGCTGACTATAGGTGACTAGTGACTTCCTCTAGATGAACATGCCAGTGAGTTCCCATCCCAAGCGATGACTCGTGACTCACCGTGGGTACTATTCCCTTAATATGATCATTGATTGGTTATTGGTAAGATCGAGCGAGAAGACTGATCACCATCGTGTTCGCAGTGCATTGCACCATTCTCAGAGGGCCTGACCGGTCCAACCTTCTCAAAGTTGATCAATTCCGATGCCAATTGCAAAGTTGTCATTGAATGACTTTGACGTAGCCTATTATCCTTCCTTCAAACATGATCGCATAGCAGTAGATAGACAAGTCCCGCACTTTCAAGGCCTCTACTTTTGCTTGGCTGAGCCTAACTTTCGAGGAGTCATTTTGATGAATGTACCCTTTCCTGGCTAGGACTCTTGTAATAGCTGAGTACTCGAATATATTTGGTATTACATAGTGACTTAGCACTTGACTTGCGAATAATGAAATTCTGCTTCTCACGGAAGAAGTCTGCGTTTCGGGTGTTGCTGACTGTTCAATCCCTCTCCCTTGGTTGGAGTTTCAACAACCCAATAGACCATTTTAGCCAGCATTTGCGACGAGCAGCTCATCAGAATCAAGAGGTGGGTTCAATAAACCTAGGTTTGTTCGCATAAGGACAAAAACTGCACCTTCACTCACTGTATTTTACAGGTCTGCATCCACACCTCCCACATCCATTGCACCTAGTAGCTCTCCTATTCTGTTACGCTCGAAGACTCCTGTTGATGATCCTACCCTTCAAATTGATGAGTTTAGCACTGTAGTGCTAATGAAGAGCGTGGGTGACAGTGGTCGTCACAAGCGCCCCATCCAGTATAGTTTATTTCGAGGTGGCCTCCGTGATGAGGATTGCCGCCCACCTACAAAGAGACTCAAAACTCTTCAAACTACGGTATGTTTATTGCAACTTCAGATGTCCAAATGTTCATATTTTCTTTCAAAGTGGAACTCTACTCCTGAACCGTCCTCAGAAGCTACAAACTATCTTAATGAATGCATGCTCGAACTGTCACGTATCACTCGTCGGGCTATCGCCACAAGAATGCGGTACCAGCGCCTTTGCTCCCGCGAGCTAGATCTCATAAAGTCCATTCTTGAAGACGAACAAGACTTGGCACAAACACAGATGAAGGGTTTTGATGTACAAATAGGTTCTCTCCGCAACATACTTCAGGATGCAGGAGTTATGGCGATAGGAAACAAAGGTTGTAGATCTGAGCCTAGCGATATTGGGCCATGGTGTGAAAGTTCCTCTGATGAGTCGGATGGACCTGGGCCGGCTCCAATGGTCTCTAAATCCCTTCACAGTTCAGCATGTACATCAGATTTGGAAGAATAATCTTGTATTTGCCATGATCGTGTATGTCTTTTTAGATGTAGTTATTAGTTTTAAAATATTGAGCAATTGGTACGGATTCACAGAAGCAAGGCTACAATACATATCGCGAGACATTAATATGAATGAGGTAGCTGATCATCAGATCATCAGGGAGCCTCGCCGCTGTCCGCTTTCGCTGTTGCCACATGTTAGTGAAAATATGTATTTACGCATAGCTTGCGAATAGCACCAAGATGATTTAAGCGTTGACGTCAAAGAAGCAGTAATTCTTTGAGTCGTCTGAAGAACAAACGAACCCTAACCAAATCTTCGGCACAGCAACCTTGCCTTTACCTCGTTTTGGATCATGATGCATGAAGCACGAAATTTAAACAAAACTACTATTCCGGCAAGTCAGTACTTACCTAAACCTTATCACAGTCTTCCTACTGTGACAAGTCACGGTCTCCCTTTTCATAAACTTGACCTGACGGCGCATGTTTATCTTGTAATTTACGAGGCAAATCAAAATAATATATTTCCAGTCCAATATGCATAATATTCATAAAATATGACGAGACATGACTGAGCCAAGAATTATGTATTAAGAGATGTGAGTTTAGGCTGGAAGGTGTATACGATAGGGGTGTGAGTTGCTTATATAACATCTGCTAACACTTATAAAATTATATGCGTGAAAACAAAGCAGCGGTCCGACAGCGGCCTCCCTCAATGTTGATTTATGTCCCCAAAATTAGGGCACTGATCTGTCTTGGACTTTTATTTCGAAGGCTGTGTCTCAGGTGTAAGGCCTTGAGGGTTCGAAGAAGAGTAACCAATTGCACAACATTGTTGAATGTGAGCTGCCATATATGGAACAATTGCTCGTGGGACCTGCCCTTCTGAGTCAATCACAGGTCTGATCCTGTCATCACTCTACCTGACCGAAGATGGTGCACTATATCGACCGTTCATGGTATAAACCTTCAGTGAGTTAATTGAACGATTAATTTAAAAATCTATTGAATACCACAGATTCGGAAGCCCCGGTTCATTTTATACCAGACGAGCTTCATTGGAGATAGTATGATTCGGAGATCGGGGGGAGATCATGGTCCTAGTACCATCAAGTCATGGTCACTGGCATTGTTATTGAGTCACGATGAAGGCGAGTGCGTAAATTTATGTTACGCGCGCGACTGGTAGTACTAATTACCGTCAATCGTGCCTAGTTTTTTACATGTCCATGCCCTAACATCATTCCCCTATAGCCAGGTTTCTGGTAAGTTTACACGAGGTCCACTCAGTGATATGAGCGAAGTGCCCAAGCTGGCTGGAAGCATCACGCCTCAGCTTAACTTCATGGAGCTTTTTTGTCTTCGACCGTTATCATCGATCATGACCTTATGACTCGGATAATGCGACTATTTATTTTTCAATTGTAGTTTACCGACTGGGATACTCAGGCTGATCTAAGTGAGTGACATCCCATTATTTAATTCGCCTTCTTCTGAGTCTTCCCCACCACCATGTCATTCCAAACTTTCCCATACAACCCAAATGATCCTACAAGCTGTACTAGACGACAGTCGGCTGCGCGGCCACCCGTCCCTGGTTTATCACATCGCATTTTCCCTTACAATCGCGGTGCTACTAGCGCCCATGGTGCTTCAAGTTCAAGGAACTCTGATTCCGCATCGACTAGCATCATATCGACTGATGCTGGCGCTCATTCGGGAGGCACGGACTCTGCAAAGAAGCTGTACAGTCCAACTGAACAAGTCGCCCTCACATGGGTGAAAAGGCGCATCATTCTTAACTCTGTTATGACTACAGGCTGGCTTCGAAACATCACTTCAACAGAAAAAAAGGCCATGAAAATCTATATCTTGGAAATCATTAACCAGGCCAACATAAAGTTCGGGTGTGGTACGTACTTCCCTCCTTCTATGGATTGTGACAGGACTAATCATGATCTGCAAACACCAGAGTTAGAAATGTCTGACAGTGTGGCAGATAGCGTCAACAAGGCCCTCTTGCTTAATCGTCGACGGCTCTCGAAAACTTCGGAGAATCTTATTGATTCTTACAATATCCAACCACCCACAGACACCAATTTGTCGGACCAGGACCGCCAAGTTTTCAAAAATCATCACCAAACTGAATTGTTCGATTCAGCTTCACCCTTCACTTATTATCTTCACGGCCACGAACTCACCGATGTGTCTGTTTTCGTCGTTCTATTCGCAAATCCTGTGGTGGAGAGCAGTCATATAACACACTGGTACGCCGACAAAGATACGCCACTCCGAGATGAGGATATGAGGCTCAAGATCAACACCACTCCGACTCAGATGTTTTCAGAATCAGCGGCTTCTGTAAGTCGCTGACTATAATTTCAGTGTCCATATGTTAATGTACGATTTTCAGGTCAGGCTGGCAATCCGACGTGCTGTAAGTGGAAAGACGACAGCGTCGGGAAAACCCCTCCCCTTCTCGACAGACCCATATGCCAATGAGCAGGATGCGGTCAATGAAGCAATGTTGCTGGCATTGGGGTCTCCCACTCACGGGCCTGCAATGGAAGCACATATGCTAGGTGTACACCAAAGAGGCATGTGAGTAATCTTTGCTACGTTGAATCAGAGTTTATGTTCACACTTTTCCAGGGGTGTCCTCCGTGGCGCAATGGGCCTGGAAGCACCCATGAAAGCGATAAGCGATCCTCCAACGGAGGAGTATCTGCAAATAGTATCTGAGGTCCTGCAACACGCACTGGCCACTGGATTGCTGTTCCCGCAAATCAGTGAAGAATTGGCGATGGCGACACATCGCGATCCTTCGATGCCAGACTACTCCATATCTGTTTATGTCCCTTTCTCCCTTGAGGAGTTAACTTTTCCATGAGCTGATATTGCCCCACCTTCGCCTGTGCACCCGCAAATGTCGGCAGCAGCGCACCTGTCTGAGGCTGTTTTCCCCTTCACTGGTACCGACTTTAGTGTGCCGTCCAAATTGGTGGACGTAGACTTGGAACTACCATATAATTTTAGTGACGAATTCTTTGATTTCTCACAGGCGCCGTTCACATTAGATGATGAACTTGATCAGCACTCAAGTTCTGAAGGTTTCGCAGATGGAGGCTACCGCCTATTTTTGACATGAGAACGCTCTTTGGGTCGGCTTTTCAACGATACATGATTGTATTTACAGTAGCAACTTAGAAAATACATTGTTAGCACAATCTTGTCCTTCGTTCGTTTCTCAAGATAAACCATAGTGGCTCCTCGTGTCCTCGGGCGCGCGCACCTTCGATAATGCTCCGTGAAATAGACAGTCTGGGCCCGGCAAGTCTGTGACAGACTCCAGAGTCCAGGCGTATTGTCTGAGTCCGAGTATGCCCGAGTTGTGTCCGAGAGCCGCTGAGCCGGCTCAACTTTGTTCGAAGTTTATTACGTCAGCCCTCGTCATCGTCATGGAAGAATGTAACTGTAACTTTTTAGCCAGTAATGGCAAGTTATCTTGCTTCTCCTCACCTTGTTAATACTAACACCGCAGTCGGGAAGCCACTCCGAGTGTTTCTATGTCCAGGTCTACTATTCAATCTTCGTGGGCATCAGTGATGACCGTCATTTTGCCAATGTGACTCAGGACCTATTTTGCTGTGGCCCGTACTTAGTGTGCATGTGACAAGTATAACCATCGATCAATGTGTCTTCGGCTTCTTAATTAACAGGTCCGCAGCTGGGTTTGGGCCTGTAGGGGAGTATCTGTTTGTGGTGGACTTGTCATCTATGAGGTTGTGTTCCTACGCACCAGGTCATGTAAGTATTATGGGTTGGTTCCAGGATAAGGTCCCTGCTCCAGGCCGCATCCTTGGCACAGGTGTGCCCATGTGTCCACGATCAGCACTGAATCGTATTGTCAAGTGCGTCCTCTCTAACACCACATCATTGAGTGTGGACTCACTTGAACATTCAGCACCGCCAAATCTTACAATGCCGCGTTCCTTGTTGGATTTGAGACTGAATTCATTCTCCTCAAAAGCACCAACCCGATCAAGGTGATCAATCCACACAGATGGAACCACACGCGAGCGTTACCTTCCGGGACCAAGGAGACAGAAGTTCTTGAGGAGATTGCACATGGACTCATCAGGAGCGGAATCGAACTGACAATGTATCATTCTGAAGCAGTGCCGGGGCAGGTTGGTTTGCCTGACTTTTCGTTGGTTTTTTTCTATATACTGATGTTCTGCAACATAGTACGAGACCGTGACGGGTCCACTCCCACCTCTTGAAGCTGCTGATGCGCTCGTGCACACACGGGAGACGATCACCAACGTCGCAAGAAAACACGGGTTTCATGCGACGTTTGCACCAAGGTCATATATGGACACCTGTATGTGTTATATTTTATCCCTGTAGTCAATCATTCTCTCTGTCTTCTGCCAATATGTTCACATCCTGAGTCTACGTTCTCTGATTCACGCTCTCATATAGGTGGCAGTGCAGCTCACACTCACATCTCCGTGCATCCTATCAATTCCGAGCATCCATCCAAACTTCAAAATCTGAGCCAATCTCCAGGTCTGATCTTTCAACGCCCGCGCTCATTGCCGCTGTCGACTGTGCACAAGGTTTTGAGAAGGTGTGGGTGATCCGTGCCCCTCGACCGGCTCGCCCAAATCCCTACTATGGAAACCAGTGGTACATCACTATCAGTGTACCTTCTCATGAGGAAATCGATTGGTTAGACTCGGACACGTGGCACTATACTGCCACCAGCGCTTATCACTCACGTTTGCATTTTGTGACAGACCCTTGGAGCTTAGTTGATGCTGGGCCTGAGCCAGCGCCACACTCAATAAATGCCCGGCCGAGTAGGCACATCATCGAGCCCTTTCCTATCTGTGCACTAGGATGTCTGGTCAAGCCACAGGAAGCAATGATACTCGCCAGAGAGCTGCCCTCGAGGAGTATGAGCAATCTGGTGAGGGCAGGCCCTTTCATTCTGACATATGCCGAGGTGAAACTCCTGGGCATCGCTGGGGTGAGTGCCATCAGTGTCGCGTCTGCCTTGCGTAAACTTATCTGTCGTCCAGGTTGGCTTTTTCTTGGATGGTAGGTACTTGGTCCTTCTCGAATGCAAACCCTCATAGCTTGCTACAGGCTATCGTGATGTCATTGGTTGGGTGTGAGTTGTCGTATATACAGATGTGCTGCTGTTGCTCACAAATGGGCACATCCTCTCTATTTGGTGCCATGTTCTACTTCTCTCCCACGTTGAGTGTGATCCAGTGCTGTCCGACAGTTTATTCTTCGTCGATATGTCATGGTTCAATCATCAGACGAGAACAAGTTACGGCGAGAGTTGGAGCCGAATCACGGCATGTATGGCATTCCTTTGTCCATTTTAAGCAGCTCACAAGGTGAGTCCACGTTCCTGTTATTTTGCCAGACTTGCTTAAATAGTCATCGAGCAGGGACAACAGTATAAAATGGGTGCTGGTTAAGTCTCATCCCCCCATCTTGCATCTCTCATTCCTCATCTACCTTCTGGACAGTCCCTCCCCTCCGAGCTCTTCTTCATCAATGTTGCACGTTTTGGAGGGCAGCATCGAGTCGCTCGTAGACACCAACGACCAGCAGAGTGGCGACCACGGCCTTCACCGATCTCCAGAACCATCCCAACCTGAGTCAACATTCGCCCAGGCTCGGCAGAGACGTAAGATTGCTGAACTCGAGGGAAAGCTAGAGGCTCTGCAGTCGGGGCACACAATGAAGGAAAGGTATGAAGCCCGTCATGATTGTATGCATTAGGTCGATTTCACTGACTATCTGACAGGCAAACAAATTTCTACCTAGCTCAAGGAAGAGGGCTATGGCGCATGGTCACTTTGTTCAATAGTATCGAGGACCTGGTCGTTGAAAACGACCGAAGATATGATGACAATAGTAATGAGGACACTACTCTCGAGTGAGTTTTCGCCCTTGGTTTTCCATGACGAATGTACTCATCGGTTCCTTTATATAGTCAAGATCGGCTTCAGTTAGGGTATAGTACCTTAGTGAGAACCTTACCGTGGTTTCTGAAGAAAGCCACAGACCTGGAACATGATGACTATATGCGCATGCTGAAAATGGTATGTTTTGACGCTATCCGAGTCGGTGATCAACTTTGTGATCTCACTTTATTCAGCTTAGGCAAGGGGCCGATGGTGCTCGAGGAGACGACACGTCAAAACTGAAGACTCTCGTTTCAGACTGGGTGAATATGGCACTCAAGCCAACTCCCCCAGTCGAGTCCGACGATAAACATTGCCGTGGGTTCATCAATGAGGCATGTGGCATGTTACTGTGCCCGGCTGAACTTGATTGGAACAGCCCAGTGTATGTAGTAGACTTCGCATCTCGCGCAACTCTGACTTTTTACTAGTGTATGGGCAGGAATTCGGGACCGATCAGAGGGCTATATCGTGACGGACCTTTCTTTCCCAGTGTTTTTATATGAAAAATACACTGCCAATCCTGACAATTTAGAGGAAGGTATTTTTAAGGGAAAAATTTTGTTGCAGGTTCGTCACGCCCGAGTTGCCCGACAATGATCTCATGTCATTTTACAGGCCTACAAAGCTGTCTTCACGTCTCCCTCGTCAGCGAAGGATGTCGAGTGTGACGGTGATGGCACGGACACAATTGAGAACAACCGTCGCGCTAAGAAAGCATTCTCGACCATCAAAGTTAAGAAACACGTTGTGCAAATTATCAAAATGGACAAGGTTACTCCTCGTTTGATTGCGTACATCGCTTGTCAAGTAAGTTTGCTGTATTATGACGTTTCTTGTGATTAATCATAAATAATCATTACCCTTGTAGGTACAGTTCGCGCTTTCATCTGTAACCTCGTGGCGATCGGTCGATGGTGATTTTGATTATATTCAATTCTGGCAGACAATTGTGGACTTTTTTGAGAGACCTCCTGGTCGAGAAGCGCAGCGCAGAGTCAACCGCCTCCTGGATTGGTGGACCAGGTGTGTCATTTACGTTGCCAACCAACCTCAGCTGAACTCTCGTTTTTAGAAAAGTCTTCGGAAGAAATCATCGTAATGAGCTTAGCGACATGGCAAAGGCCAACATGTCAGTGAACGCTCTCACGAGGCAGAGGGCACAATGTGACGATGCCGCTTTCGATTCACCTTAGGTAGTCAATATATCACACTATTTCAAGCAATCACTGGCCTCGACGAGTCATTTTACCGCGTAGTTTACTTTTAACATCATAATGATCTAATGAAATCTTGTCTGATGTGATACACCATCTTATCAGTGGTAACTTCAGGCCTCATGAATATCATTTGCAACAATGTAACATGCATGACAAGGACCTTTGATCCGCCTGCTTAGTGTTAGAAGGCTGGAAGCAGGAAATACAAATCAATCATGGTAATGTCCGCAGTTTTTGGTTTTTTCGCTAGTAGCATCAGTTTAGCCTCAAAGTGTGCATCCACCTGCTTGATTTGAACAGGCCGAATGCATGAAATACAAAGCGACTACGACAATGTCTACAGCTTCTACTCATTTCACCGATAGCACGGGTTACGCCCTGAATCGTTCATCCACATAATTGATTTGAAAAGGTTGAATACGGGAAACACAACGCAACCATGACAACATCTGCAGTTTCTAGTCCAATCGCTGAGAGCAAAATATCAGCTCTGAATTGGTTATTAGTTCGTATATTTTTGGTGAGCTCACTCACGAAGGATACAGGAAATACAATGCGCTCATGACAATGTCTGTGGTTCTTAGTCCAATCACTGATAGTAAAATCTGAGCTCCAAATTGGTAATTAGCATATGTTTCTGGTGAATTCACTCATCACACGATCCCATCTATACCGGCAAAGACAAATCTTTTTCACATGGATTCCCAATTGAAGTATAGCTGACATTCATTAGGTGTCTTGTAAAATACAGTGTCGAAATTCAAAGTAGCACGTCCATTTGTTCTCGCTCACTTGTTGGACAGGTCGCCGTTCTCAGGAAGATACTGTCTTCTATCGTTAGTGGGAAAATTGTCCTACAACTGCTGGATATCAAGCATCTCAAGCCAATAGCGTTAAGATTCAGAGTGGCACGTATATTTACTCTCGCTCACTTGTTGGATAAGTTGCCTTTCTTGGGAAGATACTGACTTTCACTTTCAGGCGTCGTAATAGCGAACATCACTCCTGAACTAATAATTCTGATTCCTTTAGCTTGACTATTACCATCGCAGGATTTAACTCACTCTCGCTCACCGGGTGGGCACGTTACTTGTCTTTGCAAGTTGCTAACGTTCACTCTTAGCTTTGAAAGGGTGAAAATGTTCACTGAAGTTGCTAATTGCCATGTCTCTGAGACCACCATTAGATTCTACCCCACCTTTCCTTTAAGTTCGAGTTTGAGTAACATCTCTGTCTCTTTTTGATCCCACACTTGCGTTCTAATGTTAGCATTTTGCACGATGATGTCGAAGTTCGAATCAGGTCGTGAAACTTACTGTCGGCCGCACGGGCCCAACACATACTCGTCGACCGGGAAGTATTGACCTTCACTCGTAGCTTCGCAGTTTTGAACCTCCCTTCTGATGCTAGGCACTTCTCACGGTGACGTTAATATTCGAACCCGGTTGTGAAACTTACTGTCGGCCGCACGGCATCGGGAAAAAGCTCCTTCACAAAAACAAGGTAATTTCAGAATTTTTTGGAGAATTCCTCGTAATTTCAGTGAAATCCAGTGAAATCGAGTACGACCAGATTTCTCAAGCTCGGTCGTAGTTACTTCGAATTACTTCGAATTTCTTCGAATTTCTTTGAGTTTTCAGTCATTATTCCTCGAATACCATCAAATTATTTTGAATTCGGTTGAAGTCGACATACATGAACATTGATTAAAACGAAATATCACAATCAAAAGATGTGAAAAGAAAAGAAAATATCAGCAAACTGAGAAGCAACTGACTCGGTGCCATATTCATAGCTTGATTTATTCTTCGACCATTGCATCGAGATCGAGATAGTCGCAAGTGCTTGATGAGGCAGTGGACGCTGAGTTCTCGATTGCACTGGTGTTGAGTTAGTCAGAGTGCCCAACAATGAAGAATGGTGCAAGCAAGATGCACCTGATAGTCGCAAGTGCTTGATGAGGCAGTGGACGCCGAGTTCTCGATTGCACTGGTGTTGAGTTAGTCAGAGTGCCCAACAATGAAGAATGGCGCAAGCAAGACGCACCTGACTGCCTTGTAAAGCCGTGCCATCAGTGTATGGTACTTCTTTATACTACCATTGAAGATGCGGTTGAGAGTCGCTTGGTGAGCCTTGTAAACACCGACGTGGGAGGAGGCATTGAATGATTTGACTTGCGCATTTGAAGGTGGGTTGCTGCTACTCCAATCCTTCAATATCGCATAAATCTGTGGAGAATGTTATGTAGTCAGTATACAGAGTTTGAAACAGTATCACAGCCGGTGCCTACCATAGTTCTTTTTTGCAGGTATTTTCCGTGCTAATTTGGCTGCAGGTGCTGATTGCAGTCCAGTTACTGTGGGTGCGCGCTTACGACTGTTGGCCATTGTCTCATTCCAAACTGAAATCAGGTGCGTTTTAGTAACTGCTTTCTAACTGTGCAAGTGCTAACCTTTCTGCTCTAAGGCCTTTATCTTCGACGACCGTTGCAATGGTTCTTGATGATTGTGAGTCCCTCACAATTTTCTTTCATGTACTACTTACTATCTGTATCGCCTTGATTTTCACCACCAGATTCTTGACTCGCCTTGGCCTTTGTTTTGCTGTTCCGCTTGTGGGCGGCTATTTCTGACGGCGTTAGAGATGCTCTGGGAGGCATGCTGATGAGGGGGCAAACGGGAGGAAGGACTGAAAAAAACTGCAAGGTTCGCAGTCCGCTGCCATTTTGAAGCTTGTAAGTTTGTTTGTGACCTGCACGGGTTACCTATACCCATGCGGATCCCTGGGCGGCGGGCAAGAGGGTGGGGCGGCGGGCGTCATCAAGATGAGGGCGGGGTGAGCTAAATTACAACTTGAAGCTCAGTCACATCGTCCTGATTTGGAATTAAACTCCGCTTTAATCTGGCCGGGCGGCTGGCACACCCCCAGACAGGACCCAGACAGGACCCAGAGTGGACTCTACGTAGACTAGACCTAGAGTTTCCATAAGCCTTACATTCACCTATTTGGATACCTTTGTCTCTTTACGCATGCTGTTCGGATACCTTCGTCTCTTTATCTACGCCTGTTTCTTGCCTGTTTCTCTACTGTCAGAATTAATCTGACTTTATTCCAAAAAGGATACCGTGTTGCGCAAGTTCGCGTCGTCTTCACGCTGACAAGTCAAGCTACAAATTTGTTATTCCCTGCTGGACCTCTAAAACCACCCGCCCACCTTGCGTATGTGGAATGGTTCACACCCTTCCAGCAACCTGAATCCCACCATGGGCTGTACAAAATTTGCCGTCTGATGCGTCATGGAGAGCGTCTTGCAAGCATTATCGATGTATCGGACATCCGCAGGAGTGTTCATCTTTTTCCAAATTTCGGCGCAGTAGTACCTCGTGAATGGACGAGCAGTACCGTTCTGGAGCTCTGTCCCAGCTTCTCTGTAAACTCGTTTAGTGACCGACACGCTTATTTAACTATTGTTTGAGGAATATAACGAGATTCGTTGAAATACTCTCAAAATACATGTAATTTAACAGATTCGTTGAAATACTCTCGAAATACATGTAGTTTAACAGATTCCCTGAAATTCCTTCTTTTTTGAGCCATTTTGTGAAGGAGGTTTTCTCTGATGGGGCCAACACATACTCGTCAACCGGGAAGTATTGACCTTCACTCGTAGCTTCGCAGTTTTGAACCTCCCTTCTGATGCTAGGCACTTCTCACGGTGATGTTAATATTCGAATCCGGTCGTGAAACTTACTGTCGCCCGCACGGGCCAACACATACTCGTCGACCGGGAAGTATTGACCTTCACTCGTAGCTTCGCAGTTTTGAACCTCCCTTCTGATGCTAGGCACTTCTCACGGTGATGTTAATATTCGAATCTGGTTGTGAAACTTACTGTCACCCGCACGGGCCAACACATACTCATCGATCGGGAAGTATTGACCTTCACTCGTAGCTTCGTGGTTGTGAGCCTCCCTTCTGTTATGGCATTCTTATTAATCTAGCTCAACCGTCGACGTTTGCCACACTTTCACTTTGACTGTGAGTTTGAGTAAAATCAGGGCCTTTTCCCGATCATCAAATTTTGTAGGAAAATCAGCGAATCTCCTTTCCTCTACAAGGCCAAATCTAACAATGTGATTGCCGATAGCAGAATTATGCCAATTTTTGTGATTATGTACTATATAATGTTATATATGGTCTTCTACTTTCCTCACCGGTTCACTGATGACTGACTGTTATGCAGGCAGAGATCCCCGGGCAAGATCACAATGGCTATGATGCAGATCCCAATTTCTTCTATGGAATGCATCGAGTGTGTGCACAAGCGTGTCATTCTGTTCTCTCGCTCGTAGTTCATCACAGCATTCTCAGATTTCCAGGCCAAGAATTCAACAACGCTCTGGGCGCCTCAAAAGATTCAGGCTCACTATGATGAGGAGGCCCCAGGAAGCTCCTGCTCCTGCACCACCCACCACCTCACCACCAGTCGCTGTCACCACCACCATCAAAACTCATCTACGGCACATATTCTCCTGGTCACCCCATCATGCAACGCTGCCCGTTGTCGATGTTCCATTCACGAAGGCTAAAGAGGTGGGTCAGGTCGATTCTTATCAGCATATCCTGGTTGTCTGATGCGTATATCTACAGCATAATGCTGCTGCAGGTGCTCCTGGCCCAGACCCGGACATCGTACCTGATGAATATCTCGATACTACCGAACCGGACCCTGATATGCAACAGCAACAGCAACCACACCAACAAGCAGTAGCAGTACATACAGACCCTGGGGAACATGGAGGCAGAAAGTCCTGTGTCTGCTGCTAGTGGGTTTTTGAATGTCTCAAGTACTTCGGTCATATCGTCGATCTTGTTATGATATCTGTGTCGACTTGAAGCAGTATTTTATTGATAGGTGATTGATCAATCAATATATCCTTTAGATTATTTGAAAACTTTCTCTCCGTAACCAATCATGAACTTCCATCTGTAAAGCTTGACTTGCGCACAAGTTGCTGAATGTGAGATATCGTGTGCAACCAGAGCCATCCCGCATTCAAACATCTCTTGTTGAATGTACAGTGGCAGGACGTACAGCGGTTCAAGTCTTTGGCGGCATCGTTCTCCAGAGCACCTCGTGTCAGCACTGCCATTCACATCGAGAATCTGCTCTAAATCTATTTCCCGTCCGGTATAGGGCTAAAGCGGATGGCCGCCGCTACCTATCAATTAGTTATTGACATACTTATCTTGTCGTCGAACAGTGCTCTTGCGATATCACTTGCCAGGTCAATATGAATTGTCTCGTTTGTTAGTTGATCTTGCACATCGCTGCATTATTTTGACTAACACTCTCAAAACAAATAACATTGCCTCACATAGCTTTCTGTGGATCGGTCCAATCCACGAACATAGCTGCTATTTGAGCAGGACTGACCATATCCTGGGTTTCGTCAACATTTCGGGTTTCTGGGGCAAGTTGCTCGAATAATCCAATAAACAGCGGTTGCATTCGTCGCTGGTTGACTGCAGAGGAGTAGCAGTAGACGGGGAAGAAATAGGCAAGGCACTGGCGGACTTCTTGGTTGTCGATCGTGTCCGGGGCAAGATGTGCACCAACCAGGCTTTGCAGGACCTGAAGAAGCGCCACCTCCTGATATCGTGCAACAATTTATCGGCACCAACCTTGTCTTCGGGGATCATTCCGGAAAGGACAAGCTTTGAAAGGCCGATACACAGGTCGCCTTGCACCTTGTCCGATTTCTCGGTTTCCAGGACTTGCAAGAAGAATTCGATTATACGCTCTCTTTGTAGAAGCGTGAGCATTGAAATAAGGTTGAAGCTGTTGTTATCCACTGTACTACCCTCTTGTTCCAAGAAGTCGTTTTCGTGCACCATAAGAATGTCGAAGACAATCTGCAGCATACGGATCCTCAAGACTTCCTGGGCAGTCTGAATTCGACCCAAAAAAAGCTAGAAAGAGTTGAGGGCCATGCGCTATGAAATTAATCAGTTTCAAAACCACATGGTGGGCAACATGAGCATACTCAAGCAATAAGACAGCAAAGACCTAAACAGATGAGACCCTTTTCACGAAGTACCAATTCCTTACGCTTGACGGCAGTGATGATTAACTCGCCAAGGATGCCTTCGAGCGTCGAATTTTCTTCAAATGTCTGAGCAACAGTGAGTGATTAGGAAATTGAACATGAGCTATGACGCACTCCGTTAACACGCTCCAGCATCCCTATACAAAGTGACAGACAACGCAAATCAATCGCGTCCATACGAGCTCGTTCCTCGGAAGACATATCTTCTGATGGCTTTGGTCCTTTGGGTGCTGTATGAGTTGGCATGGGTATTTCGCCAAAATTGGTCTCTCCATCATCTGCAGGCTCCTTCTAGCAAAACTAACGTCATCACATGCGAACAATGAGGTGTCCAACTCACTAGAGCTTCTTCTTCGTCGCTGACATCCCTAAGCTCGTGGACTACTTCTACAACAACTTGAATAAGATCCCTCTCGTTTGGTGATAGTATCCGTAATACGTCCAAACATCTAGCGACAAGTGATTCGGGTAGTACTTCCTGAGAGATCATGTCTCTCATAAGCTGGAACATTTTCTGGCGCCCAATCTCATCAGCGTAGTCTAGATTCACAGCAACCTTGAACATCTCGCCTATGACAAATTCCTTGTCAATGCGAGCCTCCTCTTCTTCCTCAGTTGGTTCGCCACGAATGACTCTCTCTTGCTCGGCGACCTCCAAGTCTTCTTGGTATGCATTGTAGGCAGCTTGGATGCGGTAGGCAAGGGCAGTGACAACCGGGAGAAAAGCATCTAGTTTTTAATGGCAATGCAATGGTCAACAAAGACGCGAGCGAAAAAAGCTCGCTCTGGGGTCAGGTTGGCCCAATAGGCATCTGTGGATGTTCCAATTAGCTCATCCGACCGAGATTCTGCAACGGAACATACCATTAAACTCGACGTGGTCCGAAATATCAGCGCGTCTATCCAAAACACTCAGCAGCGCATCCTCTGCAACCGTGCTCTCCGTAAGATCAGAGAGGCTTAAAAGTGCGAGAACATTATCTTCGACGGTCTGGCTTTCTTTGTTCTTGACATCTTCACGAGCAACGTCCACCCATTTGCTGAGTCATAAAGCTGCAGCCTGGTGAACCGCTGGCTCTCGATCACCTAAACCATTGCGAATGATGATTTCTCTCTGAGAAATGGTAAGCACACGAGGATGAATGAGCCCCATTGCAGAGCCATCAGAAGCGAAGCAATGTTGGATTAGGATAGCGAAATAAACCAGCTTGCGCATGATCGTGTCAATGTCACGGGTTCGACCAAGGACGGCGTCTAAGGTTGCTGAAGAGAGAGGAATATTGAGCAATGCGGCTCTACGGCCGTCTCCATAAGAGTTTGAATAGTTGAACGAATCCAGCGCCATAGTTCCACGGACAAGGGAAAGTAAAAGTAGCGTGTCCGCTCAGACGGCTGATTGACATCCAAGAATTTCACACATTCATGAATGCCCTGCATTACCATATATCTCAGCACGAAGTAAAGTCGTACAATAAAACATTTATCCAGGAATGCCTCTCACTACCCAACTCCTTTCTCCATCTGCGCCTGGTGCCTTCTGATAGAGCTGATGGACTTCGGAGCATAGCTGAGTCCACGACTTAGGATTCTCATCTTTTAGTGTTGCTAGAAATAGTTGCGCTTTCTTCTCTACTTCATCGAAGTGGATGATGGCATCAACATCTGTTTGTCGAGTCAAATCATACTCGAACCCGTGCTCTTGCTCCTCAATGGCTTGTATGATCTTGGGGGCCACCTGAGTCTTATGAAAGGGGCGAATAAGTTCAACTCTCACCTGAACCACTGCGCGTGATACATCAGTAATCAGGTATCCTCCCGGAGGAGGTCGATCAAAAACAGACGGTTTGGAATCACCAAATAAAACCACATGTAATATGCGCCGAAGCACCTCATCACCAATCATGTCCTGAGTAAGGTTATATGAGAACTGACACGATGGTCGGGGCTCCTTGCTGACCTCTTTGAGACATATGTATGGCGCAGCATCTAAGATGCTAGCTGCCTTCCCTGACATAGCAGGCAAGTGGGCATTATATAAGTCATATTCTTCTCGGACGCAAAGCCTCGCTTCCTTCAAAGCAAGGCTTGCATGCTTCAGGTTGCCCAGAATGGCTGAATTCCGGTCTGCTAGGTTATTGTCAGGACATCGTAGCCCATACAACGCCTGCAAGGCATGGCTAGAGGATATGTATTTGCGAGCCTGTTCGAACGACATCCCTAAAGCTGGGGGAACATGATCTGAAGGTGGACGGCGATTGCTGCCTGCCTTTTGAACCGGTTGAACGCCTACGGATTCAGATTGCGAGAGAGCGGGAAAGAACTGATGGTACATTGCTGTGACTGCATTTCGTAAAAGACTGCATGTTAACCGAACGTTGAGGGAGGACGTGTGTGCCCACAGCGCAGCATTAACATCACTACCATTCCAAACGTGAGGGTATTCAAGTCGAGTCGCGGTGAATGTATGAGAAAATATGTGCGTCCTATGAGCTTGGTTGACGTGATGAATAAGACCTGAGATGCGAATTACAGAAGGTCGTACTATAGCCAGATAGAAAGAGATGAGTGGGGCAAGGCTAGGAGGGAATGCCCACATGCACTCTCGTGTGACTTGGTTGATTTGCTTTGCCTCCGGATTCCCTATAACAAGCTCCGAACCTAGTAGATAGAGATTACGAACACCACCGGTGCTGCTATCCGACTGGAACAGTAAGGATCGAAATTGCCAGTGACGAGGAGGAATACCGCATGTCAGGAGAAAGGCGACGATAATTTGACCAAGAATTCGTTCATTGAAATCCAGCCACTGTCTCGCGCACTCCTCATTGATCGAAGAGGAAGAACCCGTGATATGGTGTTTGGGTTCTTCTGGATCCACCAGACGTTGCAACATCACGTCCAACAGTGGCTGTAGAAGAATGCGGTTGGAAGGCTGAAGGAAAATAGCGTCAGGACTACTGAGGTCGTCCACTAACTGGCTGAAAATGCCATAAAACTGTTGAAGAAGGCTCTGGCAACCATCTGGTAAGCATTTCATTATCTGCTCCGATACATCTGATATCGCAGCCTTCGCCAATCTCCCAAGATCTGAAAACAGGATACTCTGGGAGATGTCATCACCGTCTCGCATGGTAATGGCAGTACCGTCTTCAGCAAAGATAAAACCGTAGTTTCTCTGCTCTTTGAATGCTGTTGGCCTTGCGGCAAACCAGACAGTTTTAATTTGATTGTATGGTGTAGCAAACGAGGGATGACTGGCGAGCAAAGGTTGAAGGTAGGTTAGGTTCTCCGCCAAAATGCTGTAGGTTATGTAGGTAAGCGAAATAACCACCATAAACTAACTTGCTAGCTTACTTTAAGACAGACGACGATCCAAGACCTCGATCGTTTCCGGATATAATTCTTGCTGGGCATCTTTGAGCTGGAAGAGAGGATTGCGGGTCATAGTATGTGTCTGAATATGATTAGCGTACTGTATGTCGCCCCTGTTTTGTGCCTCACCTAGGTTCTCTGCAGTGTCGCCGTTTAGATAGTAAGAGTGAAAGGTTTCTTCTTCTTCAAAGTCCCATTCGCCTTTGGCTTCATACGATAGCATAGGATCTCCCTCTTCCGGATCTATATCATCATCATGACCATCTACAAAATCTTCCTCGACTTCCTGTAATTGCACAACCAAACTATCGTCGGCGCCCTCTTCCTCATACAAAGCAGGGGCTGGCTCCTCCACGGGCTGAGACGGTTCACCTGTATCCGGTACAGGATCACTGGTGAAATTATCTAAATTAAAGGGAACGAAACGTTGATGGGCGTTGTCCTCAAGCCGAGCAGAGTGAATGATGATGGTATAAAAGTTGTGCTGCAGCACAGCACACGTCTTGGTGGTAGCGGCAGCAAGTAGAAAGCCGCCATTATCGGCCAGTGAGCCCATGCACAGGGCGTAGTCTGTCGGGCATGCCATCGTTTGCAGGTTCGTAAACTTCTGCTTGACGAGGGTCACGAGCAGTTGATGCAGAAGTTGGAGAAGCGCAGCAGGACGGGGAATCTTGGTTTGAATGAGGTAGTGGTAGAGCATATTGGCGGCGTACTCCTGGGCCAGACTCCGTCTGATGTGAAGAGTGCCGAATGATGCCAAATTTCCTGTGTACTCTGCGTGGATCCATCTCATCAGCATACAGACACAGCGAGACAGAGGTCTGGAGTAGGTGTAGTAGGAAGCTCGTCTCAATGATCTGAAGTGCGCCTTGGTGCTGAGGAGTCCATGAGCTATGCACAAACAAAGATGAAGAGTACTCACTTCATCGTTACTGCTTGACGGAACTGCACATCCCCTTTGGAAGATAGATAAACCTGGATGTCAACTAGATATGACCTGTAAAGCTTTCGAACGGTGATGAGGCCAAGTTCAAGTTGCCTTTCCACTCCGGTCAAGGATCGTGCTTCCTTCTTAGACCTAAGCCTCATCAGCTCACGAAGGGAGTCTGCTTGTGCACCCAAGCTAGCAATGAAGGCGGGCCACCGGAGGCCGATCAGATATTGGGTGGAGAGATGAGTTGTTGGCGCAAAGTGAGAGGAGGGTTGCAAGAGAGAGAATTTCTGTATGCCTTCTACAGCAAGCGGTGGAGTATACCCTTCGGCAAAAGGCCAGACAGTCAAAACCAGCGGGTCTCTTGCGTCCAGAGATGTTTGGAATGGACGATAAATCCATCGAGTTTCGAAAACATCAGCTAGATAAGTGGCTGCGTGCTCAGGATGAACCGAGGAGACGTGACGTCTAGCATTCGCTTGCTGAGACTTGAGAGAACCTCTCGAGATCTGCATCAACGACCAAGAAGCGCAGCCAGGGTGCGGACAGATTGCTGCCCATAGTGGCTGAAGGCCCGGGATGGGGCCAGATAGGTCGCCGGTGGGGTTAGGACAGGGTGTTGTTGCTACGAGTCCGTGGCTATCGAGTAGATGTTTGACTAGGCCCTTTCTGTACGCTTTTGTTCTGTTTGAGAGCCTACGTTTATGGTGATTATGCCCCACATGGGCATCCAGAATGCTGGCTGGCACTAGAGTAGAACTGATCTCACAGACGAAGCCATACGACCCAAATGACATTCCCAACATTTTAAGCAGGGAACAGATGGAGGTAGGAGTGGAGAAGAGTGGTCCTGAGTGGATCGCGGTATGGGAGCGCTCACGACAGGTAGGCCCGCCATTTGATGTGGCGGATGACTGGGAAAGCCCATCCGAGTGATGGCGCTTTGGTACCTCATCACTGCGTTGCATGTAGGCTGTTGTCAACGACACCCTAAGTTAAATCTGTTCCCAGTGAGAAAGAGGTAAATACGTGTCGATATAGATCGAAAAAAGGATACTTTAGATTACAAGCTGGGGATTGAATATTGGGGCCTCCCGATGAAAACCCGCTATGGCGCCGTGGTACGATGGGATCTGTTTATTTTCAGTTTGTAACGTTTGTCGATAGGGTGAAATAGGGCAGATTATGAAAAACAAATTGTAGTCAGACTCACATTGCTTTGCGTTGTTTGTATGAACTTTTTGGGGGTCACTACTGGACAAAAACAAATTACGACTTGAGTTGACCTGAATTTGCCTAAGATACAGCAGCTCATAATGAGTCACGGTGAATTATGGTGTATGATGACCTAGGCATGGTTGGTCCAAAACTTACGAAGGAAAACAAATGCAGGGACCTTAGTGCAAGATCAAGGACACGTTCAAAACATGTTTTTACATATTTTGACCTTGGTTGAACGATTCACCTTCGTATTACTAAGGCACCACTCCGAGTCTGCTTTTGGTTTGAGTTTCACGTACTGTAGGGCCTAGGCTCACTGGCTCAGCACTTCATCTTTTACGGCCATCAGGTACGAGTAAATGATACATCATTCTCCCAGCTACTTGTGTGATGAAAACTCCCACGTAGAAGGCTCAGGCTGTGCTGCCACTGTGACGCATCTGTTTTCCACCTTCACATTAGTATGAAACGTGCAATGCCAGGTAACAGGTTCACAGCTTCCAACGATAATCGAGGACAAGCTAGGTCGACCTATCTCGTGTACCCTTACTTGAGCCATTTCTTTCGGTCAAGGTTGCGTGAAATCAACTAAAACACTACCACTGTCCAAAGAAAGAGTCACGGAGCCTCGAATAAGAAAACCAATCTCCATAAAACTTTTATTTACTCGATCACAACATATCTTGGGCACATGCGACTGCTGTCAAATCGTACGCGCCTCCTTTTGTGCACATCTCAATCTGACACTTAGTATTTGTGCAGTGACGGATGTCTTCGTGCTGACAGACAGATTGCAGTACGTCGCACCACTGAGTGCTTACGGTAGCCGTGAACCCAGAAATTTGTTGTCCACAACTACGGCTCTGCTCCTTCTATGAACGTCCTGTCATTGATGTTCTGGACTTCTTAGGATCAGATCATATTACTGTGCTAGTTAAACAAACAGAGAGCTGATCGATCGCCAATCGATTTATTATGGATATCATTTTTAGCTTGAGGTTTCAAGGTACATTCCTACTATTATGTAAGCTCGAATTTTTCAGTAAGTCGCCTCTACTTATCTCATGTTAGACTTGTATAGATCGGTCACTGCAGTTGTGTCTACTCAGCATTCCGACGCATGACTTAGTGGGCATTTTTTTTTCAAAGGAAAATTCATATTTGTTGTCCTTTCGAGTTGAAGACCCATGCTAGATGTAGCCCATGATATATTCACGGGGACCACTTATTTATCGTAAGTATGTCTAGGTTCCAACTTCGGAGTCTGTACACATGAGCGTTGATGCGCATTGGTAAGTTTATTTTCCAATGCTTGTTTTGTTTGGCTGATTGCCCGAGAGATCAATAGGTGCCTCTCTGTACCACGGGACTACCTAACCCTGACTGACTTCTTGCCACAACAGTGGATATTGTGCGCCAGCCGATCACTATCACTTTATCCAACATGGTACTATTAGTAACTAGTGCCCGGCAATGTTCTGAAACTTCCCTTGGAGCGATGATCATGAATGTACGTACAAATTAGCATTGGTCAACATGCTGTAAACGTTCAGTCTAGGTCTGCGTGCGAAACCTTCAGGGGGTTTACATATTTCCAGCTGTGCAGGTGACTCATACCACTCATGAGCTGAAAGCCAGTATCTACACGATAGTCAGGAGATGTGGGTCTTGTTATGCAAGCCCCACACCTCTAGCTGCAGATATTGGTGATTTGAAACGAAGGAAAGCATTCATGAATGATCAAAGGCGGAAGATTGACCTGCTCATGGTTTCGGTGGCAGAAACCCGTGAATCAACGCTAGATGATCGAATTAAACAAGAATCAGAACTACGGAACCTTACCCTCACCTGTCACGACATGCCACATTAACATCACCGATCTGTCCCGTATCTTAGGGCATAGGTCGCGCTGCATGAAAACCTCACGATCAAGGTGCGGTTTCAATATGGCCCAGTTGCCAATAGAACTTGTCATACGCGGGCATGTTTCTTTGAGGTTCTGTGCGAGCGTTAAAGACGCCCTACATGCCTTATTACTATATGACTAAGTGGTTCGAAAATCATTGGTGCAGGCAGAATGGGACGGGTCAATTCAGTGCAGTCAGCCATCAGTTGCTTTTCTCAGTCAAGACTGACACAGATAAGGCTGACGCACAAGTCATCAATTTCTTCGATTTGGCTCAAGTCTTCAAGAACAAAAGTTGACCCTCGCAGAACGACTGACTTGCGTTAACATCGTTTTGTAGCAGGCGATGTTAGAACTAACATGACATATTTCTCGAACCTCTTATCTCTTTTCCACGAGGATTATCTTAGCCGCCGAGAGTAAATATCGCCTTGCGACTGCTCTTTTCAGTGTTGCCAGTGCTCTTCACATCCCTGACAACACGTTTCAAGATGTCTCATTGTCCGCCATAGATCAGAAGTGGAATTTCCCCTCGATACCTAATAACGTGAGCGTCTGTAGGGGAAGGCCAGCGTTCGTCATCGATATAATTCATCCACAGCGCCGCTTCGACTAATACCGGTCGTGGTGTCCTCAGTTGAACCCTACGCAGCCTCCTTCCACCGTAATTATCGGTAGGATAACTTTGCGATATTGTCGCACTAGTGTTTCCTGCATACAAGACTGTAGTTCATCGATGCTAGGGAACAGGACCATCTTCCACTGTAATTACCCATCGACATGCTCGACCGCGTTCAACAATTCCTACACGGTCTTGTACATTTGTTGACATTGACCATGGAGCCATCCATTCATCTCACTTTAACAGGTTGGCCATGCACCAGGTGGCCAAACATCTCCTGTTCAGCCTTCCGTTGACACAGAGGACTTGTATGTCATTTCTTTGCCTCAGCAGGACTTCATAAACATGGAACAGTAATAGTGTCCCCTGTATCAAAGCAAGTGATATCCACAGGGAAACCAGTTACCCAACCACCTCGAGTGGTTTAGGAGATGTTTACAAGTGTAAATGGAACCGTGGCGCAAGCTCTGATGAGGTATTTTATACACTTACTTTTTCTGCATGTTCTGATTATGACTTCAGGTGGCGGTCAAATCCCCACGATTCCCAAGTCTAAGTGATATTGAAATTGTCAAAATCAACAAAGTATGTTGGGTGCCGGTCTGATGGCCGCACATATGAACTTGTGAGACGCAGAACCTTGACCGCGAGATCCGTATAGGGGCCGTGTCAAAGCCTCAATATGTATTACCCTTACATGGCACTGTAGAGCAATTCGGCCCATTTCGCGCATTGGTTTCCCCCTGGATGCCCAACGGAACTTTGGACTCTTACCTTAAGCATGCACATAATACCCTCTCGACAATAGACAGGCTTCGGCTGGTGAGTCTTATCCACGAAGCTGAGTTCGGGAACTTACTACGTTTTCAACAGCTCGAACAAATTATTGAGGGGCTTCAGTATCGTGAGTGATGGATTGACCATGGATGTTACAAATATAACTTTGTTTTCTGCAGTCCACGATCACAACGTCATACACGGCGACCTCACCAACGTAGGTTCACACACGCCATGCAACTGGAATTATCTTAAAGTGATTGTAGAGTAATGTTCTGGTGTCTGCCAACGGGTCCCCTCGTCTTGCAGATTTTGGTATCTCCAATATCATGGTGCAATCCAACCCTGCCTTTTCCTATCACACCGGTGCAGTACGTTGGGTCGCTCCAGAGCTTCTAGACCTCTCAAAAGCTCAAACCATACAATGTGCAACTATATCCACTGAAATATATGCTCTCGGCGGTATCATGCTTCGGGTCCGTAGTCTCGCGTTGACTGGCTGGTGACACTAACTTCGCCTGCGTGCAGGTCCTATATGGGAAACAGCCTTACTGGTGGCTGAAGCCTGCCATGCACGTTACTTCTGCTAAGCTCAATCGCACAGAGCCCATCGACTCCTCCATCGAAATCCAGTCTAATCACCTGAATTTCATGCGGCGGTGCTGGTCAATAGATAGTGAGCTTCGGTCATCAGTAGGAGAGGTAATTAATTGTGTTGACGAAATGCGGCATACAGAATATGCGGTTTTGTTGGGTTAAAATTCAGCTGTGAGGGATAAGATAAGCTCTCTTACTAATTCTCAAGGCGACATGCCTGCGTGACTCCGGAATGAGAATCTCTGCCTCATATAGGTATGATAGCTGGTTAATTGTACTCAGAATACTATCCATCGCTTGTGAGGAAGGTGTTAGGCTGCCGATCGCATAATAGTCGTAGGAGGAAGAGAAAGCTACGCTGGATATGAGCCTGACTCGGAAATTGGATCAACATCTATACGAATAGTAAACCTAACGTCTTGCCTTTGAGGTCATGCTTGCTTTTCTTGGAGGGCGTGGTCGGGAGCCGATCGCCCTCCCCAGGTTGTTGTACGTCGAAGTTCTCGATGGCATCTTCGGATCGCAGTATATTCTTGGTGTGCGTGATGCACGTGGTGATTATTATCAAATACAAATGAAACTTTCATGACAGGCTTACTTGTCGGCTGTGAGAAGCGATGAACCTCTCACGATGATCGATAATCGGGTATGAGGCCCTCAGCTGTAGGATCGATCAGCGGTCTCAAAAATGTATATGAACAATAGGTGTACTACCCTTCCACCCGAAGCATCCAGAAGCTTTACTGGACAGTCACGCACAGAAGCGACGAAACAGTAAGCTGGAGCGTTATCGGATGATGCCCCAGGATACTAAGCAAAATGGACGACCGCTGCAGACTGCGAGAATGTACGCTTATTGTGAGCGGAGAGCTGTGTTCCTTCGGGATGATTTGATAGGTGAAAAAGCTAAACCACGCGCAACACGACTGACCTTGAACGTCTGGACTTCAGAATTTAAGCTATATCTGAGAGTGTAGATGACTCGGACAACAAAGATGCTTACATTTTAAACAGCTGAAATGTTCTGTTTCGCACTGGACGAGGAAGGTGGATCAATCTGCACAGCTTCAGTGTCTTGACGCTTGAATATGATGGTACTCAAAGTATAGTTGACTGAAAGGCGTACCACCTGGCACAACGAGCGAAATTGTCTGCGAATTCAGGATCCACGTCCAGAAGGACAAGATCTGGATGGTAGGAGATGTCAAACTGAGCTTGTATTGTTTTGATGACACAAGTAACAACGACGATGAGTGTTACAGGAAGCAAAGCAAACGTATGCCTGAATCAAAAGCGCTAGCGTGATTTCACAGAACAGCGAGACTATATACAATCAAAATTGATAGCAAACTAATCAAGTGGGAAAATATGGCTCCCTTTTCCGTGGGAAAGCTTTGGTTCATGTGCAGTCCAATGCCCTTGTCCCCCAGGTCCCCAAGCCACAGCTGAGAGAGACGGCAAGTCACTGTTACTTGATAATTATTTGCTGTGTAACTAACATGACACTCACCAGCTACATTCATTTTTACTCCCATCGGACATCCAGTATCCCAGGGCGAGCGCCATGCAACTATGGACGGAGCGCAATAACCGCTATGCATCTTACAGCGCTCCTCGGAGGAATTGCTACTTTTTGGATGCAGCGCATGCCAGGCCCGATTTCATAACAGACGACATTATCAAAAAAACGAAGTCCTTGGTTGTTCAGAAAGGCCACTATCAAGATCCGTTCTCGGCGCTCAAGGAAGTGGTTTCTACTGCTAATGCAAACGTAAATGAGGACGACTTGGAGGCGATAGCATCCCTTATGCACGAAAACGGAACGCGATGGTTGAAAGCGCGACTAGAGGATGATTCACCATCTCGTTTAAAACCGGCGGACCTTCACGATGACATGGTGGTAGCCAGGGGCAGGGTACGAGATGAGCTTATAAAACGGGGGGTCCTTCAAGACAAGGCTAAAGATGTGGCTGACGAGTGGTGCAGTAAAGTATGCGCCTATCATTTCACAAACCGTTCGCTAATGACATGCAATAGTTTCAAGTTGTGGAGCTGCAAGGCCGCATCATGGGTCATTGGTCGACTGCTGTGTGCCCTTGGTTGTACGACAGGCAAACTGATGGTGCAAAGAAGAAGGCCGTTTTGATTTTTTTGAATAAAGTTAGCAGAACTTGCTAGATGTCATCGATCTACTTGGTATTCACTAACGGCGTGCAGAGCAGTACTTGGGTTGACGAAGTTATCACCCACCAGCAGGGCAGGTCGGTCTTGTCGAAACTTCGTAAACGTACTTGGCTTCACACCGACAACACTTTGATTCGTCCCAAAACTGGTGCAAACTTGGCTGCTCCTAACGGGCCCGGTTTTCGCAAGCCTGAAGGCGTATTGGTGGATACCACGAGGCCTATCCACCTCATTGAATGGACGGATGTTATCTCTGCGCTAGAGTTCAAGTATCGCAACACCAAGGCTCTCATGGAGGATGCAACGAATTACATGTCAGAGATCGCACGATTCATTTTGACGAATCAGATTGATCGGCGGTACTTCGTGGGTCTGCTCATGTTGGGTACTGATCTCTTCGTGTACATCTACACCCGCGGAGGATCGTCCATAACTACTCCAATCGACATGTATCACGACGTTAACGATTTTCTTCACTGTATGGCGTGGTTCAAGCACGCCGACTTGGAGCTCCTCGGTTATGACAATTCTATTATAAGAAACAGCCGCGGCTTCAGGATGGCCTTGAATGGGGACGCTGAATTAGCGCACGGGGCGATGACCGATATCGTGTCGGTGATCTACAATAGCAATTCGGCCATCGGTCGTTCTACCAGGATCCTGGGCCTTACCTACCAACGCTCCCTTGCTGAGACGGACAACTTGATCGTGAAGGATGTGTGGCAGAACATTTGGCTCGCCTCAGATGGAGAAATTCACAAGTTGCTGGAGGATCATGGGCGTATCGATGAGACGCGCAAACTTTTAGGCAGTAAGTCCAACTTAGATCTATGATGCGCATGTTGATCTGATTGAAGCAACAGGCGGGTTCCCAGAACGTATTCATAAAACGCCCGCAGAGGCCGGACTTACAGAAGAACTGTTCCAGTCCTGGGGCACTTCGCCCCAATGGGATGATTTGAACGTCGAAGGAATGTACCCCTGGCATCTTCCTATACGAGATAATCGGTTTTCTGTGAAACCTCTCGAGATGACGGATGGCAATGACGGCCAGAAAGCTTTAGACAGTGTGTCAAACATTCTAAAGGAAACGACTACAGCCAGCGACACTTTAGTCCACTGTCGCACAGTATTTCGCACCCCGGCCGTCAGATGCACTTGGTTCTCTTGTCGCCGTGAGTTTTTACATTGTATATTGGATTCACTACTAGGCAAGCATGTAATCACTACCGCGCCTCCTATCTCGTCTCATACATTATCCGCAGGTCATCTTGAAGCGTGCAGGCGTGGGATCATGCACCGCGACACCAGCGACGGTAACGTCTGGTTCTGGGTTCCTCAGACAGATCCCCAATATGCAGTTCCAGAATGGTATCTATCACCCCAGAATGGTAAACCAGAATTTTGCACCCTGGAAATCCCTGCACCCTGGTTTCCCAAGCGTCCTGGGATGGCCGGTGATTTCGGCCTTGGCCTGAACATGTTGGATGAAACCGGTGCGGCCAATGCTGTAACTACCACTGTACGTCCTCATGTCATTTCCGTCTCTTTCTGCTCATTTTTTTGCAGGGGACTTTTCCTTTTGGCACCACCGCCGACTCAAAAGAGGCTCCCCACCTCACGCACGACCTAGAGTCATATATTTTCCTGATTTGGATCGTGGGCGTGAATTTCAAGGGTCCGTACCATCAGGTCGAACACTGGCCTGATCCTCCAAAGCCGGGACCCATTCCTGACAACTCTATGCCCAACGACAAAGCCAGCGACCTCATATCCAGCAAATTCCAGCGACCCTCCTGCCACTGGTCTGGCAAAGGTCAGCCTTCTACCTCGGTTAAGCGGTTTACCGCAACGCAACGCACCTCTGCCAAAAGTGGCGATGAGGAGTTTGAAAGGCGGAATGCGATGGTCCCGGAGTGGGCCAAAATGGGTTCTCTACACCCGCGGACCGAACCTGTGTTGCGCCAGAAAAGGGCCCTTACCTATGAGATATTCGACCTGTCACTCCATCCATATTGGAAGGTCGGCAAACTCAGTGATGGATGGCGCAAGTTATTTAACTTGTTGTGGCCAACCCAGGAGGACAGTCGCACAATCAACTCGAAACGCTCCTCGTTGACCCACGCCGCGCTCGTTAGTGTGATAAGAGAAATGATACTCTTGATACCCCCGGCTGATGATGGAGCGCCCAGCAAGGTAGTGGTCGAAAATGCTCGACAGAGGTACTCATCGTCTATCACTCGCTTAGTGAATGTGGACAGATACAAGCTTGTTCCCCCTGTCTGTCCCTCTCTTTATGACTCTGGAGCCTCGGTTCCACCACCATCTTCCGACCCTTCTCGTTCTGCACTGCCATCCACGCCATCTTCCTATCAGTTCATCGAGTATAATTCGAGGTCGATGCGTCGTACATGTCGGAAGCGCCCTTCAGACACGTCCGCTAGCGGACCTTCACCACAAGCAGGCACTTCTTCACTTCAATCTGCCGGCAATACAGGTAGTCGTACCTCTGACCCTATGTCCAACAGTTCTGGCAAACGTAGGAAAGTCTGATTCCAACTCTTCGCTTCTCAATTTGTTGCTTCTTTGGATCCTGTACGTTGACGAATTATTTCGCGGAACTCATTCAATCATGCATAATAGGCATTAGTATATTATTTATTTATCCTTTTACCTGTTCCACTGTCGTATGTATTAGTCTATGTGTACCTCTCTGCTCTCATGTTCGATCAGGTTCCTTCCCAATCGCAGTGTCGAGAGAAGAGGGCTGCATCAGTGCGAGAATTCAATTAGAAAACAATAAAATCACGTGCACGTTGAACTTTCCATATGTAGTCCAATCCTTATCCGGACAATTGGTCATGGCAAGGGGACCGTGTTACCCCCTTGCCATGACGAAGCTGCCGTCCAACGTGCCCAAGATTTTTGACCAAGTTCAGAATTCAACTGAAATCACCAGAAAACGCAGGGTGACGGGATAGTCAAGTTTGTTGGAGCGTATACAAAATATATCAATGAGAGAGGTACGATGTCTGCTCGTTCACTGATGCTAAACATCATCTTATTACAGCCGCTGAGGTAAAGAAAGAGGATGACGATGAAGACGATGATACCACAGCCTCTCGATTCATTGAGAACGTGCTTACCTTCCTCCTAAACGGCTTTGAAGCCAAGGACAAAGTCACACGCTACCGCTGTGTCCACTTTTTGGCGGAGATGGTCGCGCATTTGGGTGAAATTAGGTTAGTGACCTATTTTGTGCAATAAACCTGGCTGACCAGGCCCACCGAAATGGTGTACATTGAGCTCCGTGCAGCTCTCTTCGAGCGTGTGCACGATAAAGAAACATTTGTTCGAGTCCAGGCTGTCATTGCACTCTCGAAGCTATGTGGTTTGGAAGATCCATCTGATGTGGAAGAAGGAGAACCCACTGCTCTTGAGGTCCTACTGGAGACTCTTAGTTGTGATCCTGCCGCGTTGGTTCATTTGTCATAAATCGTCCAACAGTATACTAATTATGACACGCACACACAGTCACGCATTCACATACTAGGGGCCGACTAATAACCTTGCTCCGGTTGTTCCCGCGAACGAATCTAACTTTCGAACTTCTGCATAAGTGGTCATTACTGGTACGTCATCCTTTCTTTTTGGTTTGCTTCAACCCCCCTCCCTATGATGCCTGGTATGGCCCGTTACCGCCCCAAGGCTGAGTAGCGGAGTACCACTTCCCCTTCTGTCACATTCATGTTTTTGACGGTTGTTTTTGCTCACTTTCTATCTAGATTATGTAGCCTAGACCAAAATCAATGCTAATTTTTAACAAGTCAATTTTGAACTTCAGAACCCAGTGTGATTTTGAAGCCGTTCGAAGGCCTTGTCATCATCTCCTACCACCCTCCTGCCTCTGCCGCCATCTTATATCCCCCGTCCAGCTTCAATCCAGAACCCAGTGTGATTGTGAAGCCGTTCGAAGGCCTGTTATCTTCTCCTACCACCCTCCTGCCTCCGCCACCATCCTACATCCCCTGTCCAGCCTTGATCCAGAATCCTGTGTGATTTTGAAGCCGTTCGAAGGCCTTTTGTCGTCTCCTACCACCCTCCTGCCTCTACCACCTGAACTTTCAGGTGGTTTCAGAGCCGTTTGAAGGCCTAATATGCGCAACTTCATGTATTACTAGTATACTTATGACAATGTAAAAAAATGTTCTCTGATCACACCTCTGACATTGCTTTATTTACTTAGCGACTTTTTCAGGTGAGTTATATGAAGGAGGATTAGATGGAGGAATGAGGAGAATTAAACTGTGGATTAGAGCTAAGTAAAGGGACAGCAAAGGAAATTTTCGAAACCGTAGTAGTAGGGCACTCATTGTAGTCAAGCATAGTAGTGTCCAAGTTTTGGCCAGCGCGAAGTGATTGTGATAAGATATTTATCAAAGGAAGCTTCAAATTCTATGGGACAAAATTAAAGCCAAAGTTTAATGGAACCAATGAAGTAGTCAGTTGTCCAAGGGTTGTGGAATGGACACAACAACGAATCATTAACATCCGGGTGACCATGCAAGATATCATTCCTTGTTGGTTCAACTGAAATGAGAGGGTGGAAGAGTGGTCAATTAGGTATGGACATTGCAGGTGAATGATTCCAAGTCTGCAGGCCTGTGAAGACTTCTTGTAAGTCAACTTTCTGTTCTTCATCTTTAGTTGAAGGCATCACAGTCAGAGAGCATGGAGCGCGTCTCTGAGTCTGCGGTGAGAGTGATGTTTCCTTCAGACTACTGGGCAGCGTGTCAAGACCGTTATCTGAATCTGAATCGGAAGCAAAAACTGTAAAATCTTAAGTGTTAGACGTCCACTGAGCAGATAGAAAAAAAAAACTCAAACTTGCGTTTAACGTGACTTGAAGAGCTTTCCTTGTTCTCCGAATTTATTCGAGATGTTGATGCGATGGGCTTAGTGCTGCCGAAGTCCGGTTCGGTCGGGTTCGTCACCTCATATTTGCGAACCCCGAACTTGACCAGTGGTCAGGTTCAGGCAAGATGGCTGAACCTCGAACCGGACACCTTCGAACACGTTCGCAAGAGTTCGGTCCAGGTTCAGAACAGGTTTGAACCCTCGAACCATTGTTTCAATTACTAGAAAATGACAACATTGTACTGTACAAATAGCTACCAAATTTACTCATTGTGCACAACGACACAGTTATCATAAGGAGGTGAAGATGTGGCCTGGACAGTTGCAGAGATATGGCCTTGACGATACACACTTTTGAGTTACTGAAGAGCTTCGAACGTTGCTGGTTGCAAACAGCTACAACGTGCCATGCCGGTAATGCCATCACTTGAAAATGTGCGCTCGGATACAACAGCCAAACCTTGAATAGCGAGGTAGTCCTTGGTGATGCGAGAAATGGCTGGGTACTGGATAGAATGGTGCTGGAAAATATTAGTATGCAAGTAACAACAATTAAACAATGATACATACCCCCCACCAGTCCACTACATTGTCAACATCCTCGAGTGGTGCATCTAGGTAGTCCTCAAGCTCTTGACGAGGCCTTCATGTGGCTGCGTCATTGATTCAACGAACCGTCAGCGCGACGTGCAGAGGACTCAGACATAGCAGCAGGAGGCATAAATGTCCCTAGGTACCAAGTGAATATATTTAAAACTAGTTTTAAAACTGTTGCGCACCATGAACCACCAAAACGAGAACCCATGGCAGATGGCGAGTGTGGTGAATCACAACAGTAGGTATGTTCTGAAATAAATTGCATTATAAGTTAATTGGGACAGACAGTAGAATTGTTGTGAACTCACTGGCACCCGAATGAGTTGCTGCATTACCAAAGTCGCTGAGAGATCGCCTTGCCTACTAGAACGCAGGAGAAGTAGGAGAAGACAGTGAACAGAAGGGCAAGGACAATACTTAAACTTAAACAGAAGCCTCACCAAAAACATGAGGCTTCGACTTCGAAAAGTCAGCAGGTTCGAACCGGTCTGAATGTGTTCAGAACCGGTCCAGATTTATCAATGACACACCGAACCCTGAACCTACCAAGGGGTTCAGTCCAACAGAAAGTCTGGACCTGTGACCGAACCATGGGTCTGGTCCGCAAAGGTTTGGGTTCAAACCTAGGTTCTGGACCGAACTGCAGCAGCACTAGATGGGCTGACCGCAAACTGGTTTATTTTTTGATACAATGTAAGTGGTTTGTTCATGTAGCAAAATTACAAGAGAGTACTTACTTCCACGCAGTCTCTTTCGAGCTGGTTCTTCGTGTTTGGTGTACCAGATTGAGTGTTTTGGACATGCTGAAGTGAAAAACGATTCAGTGACCGTGATGGTGCACGTGAGCACTTCAAAATCCACCAACCAGTCTTTGGAGCATCTGAATCCTCAGGCTCATCATCTCGATCTTCTCCTGCCTCGGAATCTATATCAATGATGATCACGTCTGGGTCCCATTGTGCGCAAATGTGCTCAGGTATGTACTTCCGGTTAGCTGTTGCATGTACACCGGTTAGAAAATCTCATCCATGATGAGCCATTAATGGCAGGCTCACTGATAAATATATTAGTCACTGCAAGAGGTGCGTTATTTCTGCCTCTGTACTGCTCAAGATGCTTACTGTTCAGCAGTGGCTCAGGTGCGACACTCAGCCAGCGGTTTTCTTTTGAAATCAATGCTCACGATGCTCCGTTATCAACAGCCTTCCCCTTTACATCATCATTCTTTACGGAGTCAAGGTACTCAAAGACTTTTGGAAAAAGTCTCTGAAAATATTCTTCGACTTCTTCAAATGTCCAGTCCGGGCAAAAGCTGAAATCCACTTTATTGTCCTCAGGCTCATCTTCGTCAAAGTGAGCACATCCCCTTCGCTTGAGTTTTGACATCTCTGTCTTCACAGGTGGGACCCTGCTCACCAATTGTCCTTTGTCCTTTCAGTCGCTGAGTAAGCTTCGAGTTATAGCATCGGCTTGTTTAGGTCAACGTACATCAAGGTAATTGATCAAGACAGTGACAGTGCCAACTCTAATCTGGACCTGTTGTTGCTTCAATGAGCTGCTGGCAGTGGCCCGTCTTGAAGATACAACCCTGCTCCCCTAAATGAAAGCTGGGTATGCTCAAGGTAACAAACATTAGGTGATTTTGCTCACTGTGACTTTCCGCTTTATAGTTGGGTGGAATCCTGCCATAACTTCACTTCTTGTGGCTGTGACTGTCTTCCGACTGTCAGTTGATACCTCAAATTTGAGTTCTGAGCCTTGCCCAGCACGTTGGGCAAGTGATTGCTTGTATATCGCCGTCACTCCAGCTCGTTCCTTTGCTGTTGCAGCTGCTGGTTTGAATGGCTTCGGAGCACCTAGATTCAATGTGGGAGGCACCAATGGCTTGGCCACTGATGCAGGCTGTTGAGGTCGAGGATGTTTGCTCTTCCCATGCAAACATTTTGTGCAAAGCTCTCTTTGGCCAACAGGAACATTTGTGGGTGCAGAGTACTCTTCGCAATAGCACATTTCTGGTTTGAGATGATTACCTTTGCAATACACCAGATCTGACATCGCGAGTAGGACAGAAGAGAGAACCGGATCAAAAATGGGTTGGTCAAGTGTGGGATTTATACACAGTGGGTTCCTGGCCATAGTAGTACTCCGACCATGATCTATTAATACATTAAATTAGAAGAATAAATCTGCTTCAAAATGCTCTAGCACACTAACTGCCTGAGCCCATAGCATCGAACGAGTCCTCCAGATAGGGTCTGCCAAAGATACTTCAACATATATCTCCCTCTGTCTACTGACTCATAGATGTTCTGTTATGTTTTTGTCATAGTCATCCTCACCCTCCTGCAAATTATATCCCACTGGTATGATACCCTCAGTAATAACCTCATCAAGTATCTCGAAGAATATATCTTCATTATCTTCATTCACAAGAGGGGTATTACCATCAGGAACCTCAATGGCATCATGTTGGACATCATTTGCTTGATCCTGCTCGATATGATGAATAACACCATCTTCCTCGTTCTCTAACTCATCATTTGGGTGGCCAGCACCTGTCTGATTGAGACGGCGGATTGTCTCTCTGCCATCAATACCATAATAGCACTGCAGAGTTGCAGGATGGATCCCCTCGAACTCATCTTCATAGATGCCTAACAATGCCTGTCCTAGAAGACGCATATCCTTCATAGTCGTCAGATAGCAATTATGCCACTGCACCAGTAGTTGCTGAGTAAATACTGACCTGAGGGCTTCGATTATTGGTTTCAGAACCATGAATCGGATGGAAATTCCATTCTTGTTGAAATTGTTGGCAATCATCATTGAGTGCACTTGAGAAGAGCACACTAAGCAACCAAATGTGCCCAGGTTTGTTAATGTCGAGCTTATGAAGTCGTTCGAGCCTGGTAAAAAATCCACGCCATCGGCGCGCAAACTGTGTGCCCACTTTGACCCACAGCTGTTCAATGCGAGAATTTTGTGTTGATCTAGTATCATGTATTGTTAGTCATGGAATGTTTCAAGAGGCTACACTTACGATCCCCATAAAAATGAGCCACAATTGTGGCCATTTGTTGCAACTAAATGTGTAGTGACCTGAAGGTTCTCCCCTCCACGATCTCCACAAACACGAGACGGCATGCCATATTCATCTCTTGCGTGCATGAACAGTTCCAATACAGTCAATGCACGATTGTTTGTGCTGGCCTGTAGTGCTCTTATCTGTTGAGATATCAGTGAGTTACTATGCTTTCCTTATCATTAACAATGGATTCACAGTGCGACAATACCCATCAATAAATCCATGGACAAAAAAACCCCACCGAATGAGCTTGTGATGACCATCTACATGCCAAAGTGCATTTGGTCGAGCAACTCGGTATTTTCACCGTCTGGTAACATGTCATTCTCTCAGCCTTTGTCCTAATCTATCAACTCAGTGCAAGGACTGCCAAACATGGTGCTGCTGGACTCTAACTCCTTGGTGCCGAAGGAAGCCAACAAGGTAACAGAATCCTGATTCTGGTTTGCGTTCCTTGAAAACCTTCACAAGTTGATCGAGATCAGCATCACTAATTGTTGTGAAGCATTTTTCAAGACCATGTTGGCGAACCAATTTCCACACAGTCGTGCGAGACACTTGGAGGAGTCGGGCAAGCTCTGTGAGTGTGATGTGGCGCTGGTTAGACAGGGCTTCACGGACAAGTTCAAGGTTGATATCTTTTCTTGGATGCCCTCGACGTCCATGACCACGGTCCTCGGTCACAAGCTGTGGGATGATAATGTTTGACTGTTCAACATTTTCCCTACATAGACCAAAGTGACAGTATTGTCAGGTCAAAGGATCTAAATGAGTACCACGAGTATAACTCACACATGGGTGTTTTGGCTGATCTCCTCGAGCATTCCAGCTGCTTCACCCACAAGACTAGCACACACTAGTAGCCACTCATAAAGAAGCTGGTGATCAGCATCACTTGAATCACTTTCAATGGCCTCGAGTAAGGGTAGGGCCTCTGAAGACAGTGTATCGTAATGATATGCAACTCTGGTTGGTTCTGCATCATTTGACTGAAGCATTCTGATTGCACCATTGTAGATATTATGAATGATACCATCCGCAGTATGGATATTGTGTGGCCATGGATGTTCACGTTCCAGTAAAGCTGGAAGGTCCATACTAGTCCGCCAGCAGTTGCATTCTAGATGTGATGAAGCGAAAAAGAAGCAGTGAACCCCTTGTGTGGTAAGCGTGACTTGTCTACCACACCTCCCACTAGCCCATACTACATTTACATTCTTCAGGTTTGTGCTCTGAACTAAAGCCTCATAATATTCCCATCTCACAGATAATCAGCCAAGACATGTTCGAGGCTCGAACAGCCACATTACTAGCTCCAAGCCTCCTGAAGTTTTGACATCGTTGTTTTTATATATACGACAGTACTCACATTTTCCTGGTGCGGATTGTTCACATATATATGCACTCAGTGATTCCCCATGACACTACTAATAACTAAATGCAGGTCAAAAACACATTATTCAAAGTCCACGCGACTCAGTTATCGTGCACATCAATCACATTTGAGGAGATGTTTGCTGTCGGGGGGCAATCACAACCAATAGAGGGCACGGACGGCTCAAGTGATGATCACCCAATTATAATTCCTGAACTCAGCACGAACATGTTCAAGCTCTACCTTTCAGTTGCATATAACAGGTAAGATAAATTTTCATGTTAGTACACTGTCTTCTAATGCAGAATTGCACAGTTGGAAACCAGAAGGTCCTACCCATAGTGATGTTATTGACCTCCTACGGTTCAGCAACAAGTTCATGAGTCAAAAAACTCGTGATATTGCCATTCATCACTTTCATGAACAACGATTTCGACACAAACCATATGACCTTCTCGCACTCTGTCTCGAATTCTCAATTACGAAGTTCTTTGTTCCTGTGTTTCAACATCTCATTGAATTTCGCATCCGAGACATTCCAGGACCAATGCGAAAGAAGCTCGGGTTTGAAGTGTAGAATGCCCTTGTTGATGTGAAAGAGCTTCTTGACGAACACCGTCGCATTGTTGCCTGCGAGGAGCCACCCCTTATTGAGCACGCTGCGTGCTGCACCAACAACACTGCATGTTCCATTGACTGGTGGCAACTCTGGTGGAACTCAATGGCCCGTTTCCTTCTTGATGGTCGCAACCCGCAAGTCTTCCGTGAGGCCGTCGATTGTTTCCAGGAGCTGGGTTTTGAAATTGGGAGGGTGAACCCGGAGTGTTGGAAAATGCTACTTCAAACAGTGAAGAAAGGAACAGCATTTCATCTCGCTTATGATCTCATTGAGGAGATGGCTCAGCAGCTGTCGGCAGCTCTGATCACGGAGCCTGACCAAATGCTGACATGTGCAGAATTAGATGCTTTCTCATCAAATTAGTAGTCTCGTCGTGGAGAAACTGATAGATGACTACATAGTAGGCTATATAGCCCTGTACTACCTAAGTACTATGTGCATCATGTTGTCTTCAAATGTTGTGTGTATGTGTCAGTGCGTTGTCAATGCGTGACTGTGTGCGCGTGTGTCATGTGTCTGTATGTTTATTTTATGTGCTGAATAGTTGAACGAATCCAGCGCCATATGGAACAGTTCAAATAATATACACACACAAAACTCTCACACACACATAGTACATACGACACACACACAGACACTGAACACACACACATGCTGAACATGCACAAGGGTCTTGTATTGCGGGGAGTTTGGTAATGTTTAAGTCTACTATGTCATTCTAGCTAGGCATGTGCACGGGTATGGGTACTACTGTGGTACGAGTGGGGGACCGCACTTTGAGTACACCCACACCCACGCTCAGGTTTGACCGGTACATTATCTAATCGAGAACTACAGCGGTACTTACACTTGTACTCAACTGCCTATTGCTAATGCTTATACCTGCCTACTAAAGTGTACTATGCCCCTCCATCTTCTTCAACACATGTACTGAGTACATATGAGTTCATGCAGAATGGTACAGAAGTGCGACAGAAGTCTACAGAGGCCAAACAGATGAGGTACAGAGCAATACATGCAAGGTACAGCAGACTCAAATTCAATAATAGAGCACCAATCAAATCATAATTACATTGCCAATTGTCAATACATGTACGTAAATGTGTCTAATTGAGATTCAATTTGAGACCCCAATCATGGCGCCGGCCAGTATGATTGCGAGTCAAAACACTGAACAGTGTCAACTAAATTAGTATATTGATAGATAAATTACATACCCTGCAGCGCGGGCCCACTTCTTGCGAACCGCTTGACATTTATTTGAGTGATAACGGTCATGGTGCACTGACGTGTAGAGTTCAATGACGTTCTCATAGATAGGTTGATACAAGTCGGCAGCAAATTTTGTCGGCTGATAGACCCCAGTCTTGTACTCGTTGATGGCTGCAGCAAGCTAGTGGAAGTGAGCCCTGAATAAGAAGGCGAAGGATTGACACCTACTGCAGTCGCTGCAAGTGCCACGGCACCCTCGGGAACAGCCTCAGCAAATATATTCGGGAAGGCCTTGGCAAGTGCGTTGTCGCCCTTATAGAAAATGGTACTGCACAGCTTGCCAAGCACGTCATGAGCGAGGTTGTTGGTCCTCCCCTAGTGAGAATATTTAGCATCTTGAATCGTGCCTCTCATAAACTCACCTGTTCATCGACACCGTTCTGCAAGAAATAACCTCCAGTCAATAACTCTGTGACTCGTTGACTGACATAGTCTTCAAACTCGTCGTCGTCGTCAATGTCTGATGGTAGGATGCCGAACTTGCTGGCAGCAATGGGCCGTGCAGCATTTTTCATCTCGGACCGCATTGTAGCACGGTCATCCCATAACTAGAAACAACAATTAGTATCAACTATGAGAGACTCTGCCTATGTACAATAATTGCCATGTCACGTTTATATATATCCCAGTACCCATCGTCGACGCCAATATCATCTGCTGCAAAATCATTAAGTGTTTCCGTGAGATATTCTATACCTGTCTTCTCAATGAACGTATTGCGGCTCGAAGTGGTGCCATATATGACCAATCCTAGTCATGACTTCTTCTTCGAAGCCTCCAGGACATCTTTTCAAGAGTGGGGATAAAACCCAATGGTTTGAGACACTGCTTTGTTAGCCGAATGTGACCTCTTGGGTGGGTCTACAACCTTGTCCTCTTTGTCGGTTGATGATTCACCTGCTGCCTGTCGACACAGATTCTTGAGTCTATCTGAGTCAGGTGTGTGAGGACAATGGTTCTTCCTATGATGGTCCTCCAGGACATCGTGTATGGAACCAGCATTATCAGGGCTGCCAGTGTGGTGGTTCCCTCTACCTGGGTTGTGAGTTGCTTGGCGGCGCTTTGGAGGAGATGGAACATCACTGTCCGTTGGTGAAACAGGGCAAGGCCGAGATTGAGGCATATTCTGTTTCATGCGGGGAGGGGGCACGATAGCACGATCCTGTTTCTTCATGTGGGGAGGGGGTAGAGTAGCATCATCACCAGTAGACTGAGATGCAGAGATTGGACCTGCATGTTTCTTTGTCTTCATGTGAGAGTTGTTAGTGCTTTGGGGATGGGATGGAATATCATCATCTGTGGACCAGAAGGGAGAGAGAGGACACGTGTGCTTCTGTTTCTTCGCATGTAAGTCATTAGTGCTGCAGGTAAGGGACCAAATTTTGCCGTGATCCATGGCATCTGCAAATGGAGCGTGCCTGCCTCTGCGAACACATCGGGGGGAATGAAACCGAACTGTGAGTCAGGACCACAAAGTTGAGATCTGAAAATGTCCTCTTCTGGTGAGCTCAGAGACTCCTGTAAATGTTCAGACATTGAGGCCTGATTCTTGCTGCCTTGCAATTTTAGCCTCATTGGTGTTCTGGACTTCTTCGGTACCGGTCTCGGCCTTGGTTTTGGTTTAGTGGCCTCTGGTGCCATGATGTTGACCGATTGACTGTCCAAAGCATTCTGTGCAGGGTTCATTTTCATTGGTCGTCGCACCTTCGTCTGGACCCTTTCCAGCTTCTTCAGCTGACCAAGGTATCCACCTTGTCCACAGTTTTCTCGCTTGGAACGGCGGACCTCATCTTCAACTTTCAGGTGAGGAGAGAATATCACGCAAATAGAAGCATACTCACCGTCAGAAACAACCTTCTTGTGCTTGGCCATGGCGAAGGGAACAAACCTAAATTCAGACTCCATGATCGCTTATAACTGGTACAAAGTTGTTACTTCGTAAGTAATACATATTGTGTATAAATTGTGTAGCGTAGTAAGGTCTAGTAGTACTTACTAGCATTGTGACTAGAGAACTGCTCGTAAAAGGACATCATGAAGAAAAAGTATCACCTAATGAGGGTCGTAAAATTACACATGTGTAGTGAGCGCAATGGAAGGCCTCTCCATCTCGGTGCTATTGTCATCTACTACTGCAGACAAAACAGCAATGCTAGTAGTAGCAGCGCTCACCCCACCGTCATCCACAGAACTGCCCAAAGTGCTGGCTGATGTACTACCCAAAGTGCTGGTTGACGTACTGCCTGAGCTACTGGCCAATCCACTGGTTGAGGGTCTCTCCTCATCAGCCTCAGACAGGATCGCCCATCTGGTAGATGGTCTCTCTGAGTTAGCGTCATGCCTGCCAGCGCCACTGGTTGCACGACAATGTTTGGTGCCAGTGAATTGGCGATGGTACCAGTCGCAGTACCGGAAGTGGGCTGTCCTGTAGATAGAAACTGACATGTAGGTGAGATCTGAATCCCGGTCAAATGCAATGCTGCTTGGTGTAAGTACATGATGGTGGTCGACGCCAGGTTCCATAAAGTCCAAAGTGTTGGTCATCTCTGCTCTAACTTTGTCCAGGCCAATGTTCAAGGCGTCATTGATCTGGTCCATGTTAAGATTCGGAAAGATGGTCTGAAAAAGACAATATCAGTATGCCAACTTAGATGCATCAAACTTAATTTTACTCACTCCATAAGCTGTATGAGGAAATTTGATGTCAATGGGCCTGTCGTCTGGCTTTATCCAGACGAAATATTCAATTTTAGAGACATCGATCCAGGTGTAATCCATCGTGTGAACAAGACCAAACAGCTTGTCTGGCTCCCGCTCTGGTGCAAAGAAGGTGTACGGCCGCACGGCTTTATCTGCAAGTGCTTCACCATAAGTAGCGGAATCGTCAGCAGGTGATTTGTATTTTGAATGCTCTGATATGAGGATGAATAGGACACATGCGACCTCGTGGTGGGAGGCGATGACTTTTTCTATTTTTCCCAACACCATACACTTGGTCTGGGTAAATGCGGTCTCCACGTACCACAGAACCTGGGTCGCTGATGGCCTCTTGGTGGTGGTCAGCGTGATCTGCAGATCAGGGATGGTGAATATTTCTTTGGACGAGATGCGACCGGGTATGACATTGATCATCAGTAAGGATCGCTTGTATGAGATGCCACGAAGTGCGCTCGAGACCGCAGATGCGATCTCGCTAGTCATTTGGTCATGGATTGGGTGCAGAGAGTATATGATGAGGGTCATCATTTGTGGAAAATATGTCATTCTGCACGATGTCCAAGTCATTAGTTATTCATACATTTATAAACAATGTAACTAACTTTGCAAGACAGTACAGAAAATCACTCCGCATGCTGATTGCATCCAGCACAATTGCAAACTCTTGGTAAGGGCCATTGTAAAAACATATCGGCTCTATTTGCACTTGCTGCAGAGAATCAAGAATGGTCTCGTTGCATGGGTCTAGTTGATTATTATATTGATGTTATATATGAAAGCTATTGACAAACCTGATGACACAGTAATATTTTCCAAACCCTCTAGTACATTTCGGATGGCTTGAAGTTCAGCTTCGGAGTCATCGATCTGGGCTGAGGATCATAATTAAATATTTAATGTAACAATTAGCTACGCTCAACACACCTGTTCGTGCGATAACATCTGTAGTAGTTGTGTTAAGCGATGGAGCTTGCAGAGAAAGACTCTGTGCTTTGACTCTGGATTTCGGTTTGGTGCCATTAGTTTTTAACCCAGCGCTTGTTGGGGTTTCAGATGGCGTCATCTTCTTATCATCGTTGAGGGTCTTGATGTCTGTCTTTTTCGCAGTTGTACGTGTACAGTAGAATGAAGGACTGGTAGACCCAAACATTGTTGCCATCACAAAAGTACAGTTGATATGTGTCAGGACAACGGTGAGGGGGGGTGGGGCGATACTGGCTGAGACTCTCACAATCTGAAAGGTGGTCCAATTATAAAATGTCTAATCAATAGGTCACATGAACAGTAGATTTACAAATACAAGCTATGCCTTGTGAAGGGCATAGAACAGTTCTTTGTTCCAGAACTTGTTCATAAAAAATTCTGTGACATGATTTATGCTAGTCTGTGCTGTCAATCACAGATTGGCTATGGTACCAAAACGAGGGATGAGATGCCCAAGTGCCTTAATCTGGGTGATTCTGATAACATCACCAATTCGTTCACCATTTGCTCGATGAGCATGCTTTAAGATATACATACCAGTGGGGTTATCCAGTGCCACTACATCCAAACACTCAACATATGCAAAGTAAGTATCTGCACATGAGAGTGGTGTGATCGGTCGGAAAATCAAGCGCAAGTGAGCAACAAAATGACTTACATGTATCACATCAGCAAAGTCACAGCAGAAGGAACATCACGTACCATCCAGACCACTCTTTGGCCATTTGTAGGTTTCATCTGCATTGACTATGACTGAATCATACCTGCCATATGGCCAGGCCTTTGAATGTGGTTCAACAAGCACTGCTTGCAAGGGTTTGAGTTGTTCCGTGTTGTGAAAATTTCTGGATTGTATTCGCATCTTGCACCAGATATGGATCTGTTCAAATGGGAGGGAACAATCAGCATGTGCTTGGCGCCTGCATCAGCAAACTACTAATTTGGTGACAGGTTTTACACGAACAACAAGTCTATACAAACTATACAAGGTATTACAAATGTACAAGCAATTCAAAATTTGGAGCCGCTAAGCACAAACAAACAGGTGGACAAGCACCACAAGAACTACAGAGTGTACAAGCAATACAGATTATGCACGTAATACAAGTATGTATCAACACTAGTCTAACTTGTACCACCAGCCCTGCGCCCAATAAATGTCGGAATACCATTTCTCCTCTGCTCTATGTGCATGCATCCGATGTCAAGGTCAGCCGTCAATAATCGCATGTTCGCAGCTTCTACACGACGGCAATGGAGGTTAGTAAGTACTATGTGGTGCTCCAAGATGCTGTCTGCGAGGTCTTTTTGGGCTTGACAAATCCTACATTTTGCTTGAGCTGCTTCAAGTGCAAGATTGGAGTGGTCTTCTTCGTCTGGTTGATTGAATAATGGGTAGTCGAGGTCCTTATGTGCAATGATTAAGAACAATTGAAGACGGAACACTGGACACACGAACTCACAAACTGCAGGCCTCCGGATAAGCTGGGCTTGTCTTTAATAGTGCATGATCCCATTTGAGAAGATAAACTTTTGTTTGGAGAGAGACTTTGGCAGGACGTGCGGTGTCCAACTGATGTCGCATTGTAAGGTCTTTGGAGGCGATACTTGAAGCAAGTACTATATGAGTGCAAGGACTGAGTTCTTGAAGAAGAATTGCGGGACAAAGATGAGACTACCGAAGAGCTTGGAGATGAAGTTACAGAATCATCCATCATATGTAAATATATCATACTATGGTGGGTGTACAAGCAAAGATAAGTCTTAAGCGTGTGAACAAATCTTTCCTTCCAAATAACCATGTCAATATCATGTCCAAAATGCGGGAAAGTATTCAGCAAGGAGTCCAGTGTCACTTGTCACCTCAGTCAGCCTCGATCATCGTGTCGTAGTTCTATTTGTGACATGGTGGACATTTCTCAGTTTTCAGAGTCAATTCTACAATTACGGCGGTCCCCCGATCCAATTCTTTACCATAGTATAAATTCGGACGCATACCCTTCGCATTTCGATGTCGACTTCTTCGAGACAGAGGGAGAGGAATCCATGAGTGCAGAGGAACAGTACAAAGACGCAGGGACTCGTTACTCTCAAGACAGCCTGACGTTCTTGGATCTTTTGACGCGGATGAGTATGCAGAATACAGAAAGGATAATTTATTCTATCCTTTTGCATCAAAAGAGGAGTGGGAAATCACCGATTTTCTTCTTCGTTCTCCCCTTAGTATGGCTGCAATCAATGAATTTCTAGCGCTCCCAATAGTGAGTGCTCTTCACAAATGCTGGCACTTTGAGATCTTATGGACTCACAACTTTGGAGTGTTTTCTCCTCGCAATTCTCAAGTCTCTTATCCTTCTCGTATTTCTTAATATCCTTCTCGCACTTTTACTGATCATGTCCTTACTTTACAGATCCACGGATTGAAGCTTTCATTCAGTACTGCTAAAGAATTGCGAAGCCAAGCCGAGATGCTACCCAAGGGACCAAGCTGGAAGTGTCAAATTATCCCATCTCTCCATCGCACCAAAACTCCAATCCAACTTTTTTGGAGGGATCCGGTCGAATGCTTAGAAGCCCTCTTCAGCAACCCCCTTTTCCATGACAAGCTTGATTTTGTCCCTCGTCGCGTGTACACAACCGCAGCACGGCTTACCCGCGTTTATTCAGAGTGGCTGACAGGGGATTTTGCTTGGGAGTTCCAGGTATGTATCTGAGCCCCATAACATGCGCTGTCTTACATAGGGCTACAGAGTCAAGTACCCAGAGGCACTACAATTCTTGGTACCATACTTTCCTCCGACAAACAAATATCACCACTATGACTGGTGCTAGAGTTGCTCATCCGCTTCTTCTCGGTCTCGCCAATATCCACATGCAAACTCGCATGAAGCTCTCATCCAGGGCCTTCCTACTCACAGCACTCCTCCCTATCCCGCAGTACTTACACTCTAATCAACGGATGCGAGGTGTTCTCGAAGACCGCCTCATACATCAATGTCTTTCTATCGTCTTAAAGCCATTGATGATTGCGGCTGAGATCGGGATAATGTCTGATCCCGTTGGAAATGTTCGCCATTGCTATACGCCCCTTGCAGCATACATCGTTGATACCCCGGAGGCATGTATGCTTGCATGCGTACACGGGAAAACCTCCCCATTTACGATGGCATCATATCTGGAGTTTGGGGACAATTTTCGTCACTCCGAACCTACATGCCATATCACTCTCGATCAGCTTGCCAAGATACACGTTGATCCCAATGACCTCGAAGGTTATTTTGATGCATGCACCATATATCGTCTAAATGGTGTCCATGCGCCCTTCTGGCAAGATTGGCCGTTTGCTTGCCCCTCGGTCTTTCTAACTCCAGAGGCTCTGCATCACTGGCATAAGCAATTTTTTGATCATGACCTTCAGTGGTGCATTGCAGTTCTTGGAGCTCAAGAACTCGATTTTCGATTCTCGATTTTGCAGCCAGTCACAGGCTATCGTCACTATTCTGGCGGAATAACGAAGCTCAAGCAAGTTACGGGCAGAGTTCACCGTGATCTGCAGCGTTACTTTGTCGGTCTCATCGTCGGTGCAGCCCCTCGTCGATTCGTGATCGCGATCTGTGCCCTTATGGATGTCTGGTATATGTCACAATCCCCTTCTCCGGATGACAATCTATTGGCATCTATTGACCAATCTCTTTCGACCTTTCATCAAAACAAAGATGTTATTATGACATTGGGCACACGGACCAGTACGAAGAAGACGATCGACAATTGGTATATACCTAAGCTAGAGTTAATGCAAAGCATCACTGCCAGCACACATAAAGTTGGAGCCCTCATCCAGTGGTCTGCGGACGCCACTGAACATGCGCATGTATCCAAAATCAAGGAACCTGCGCGACAAACTAACAATAATGATTATGACCCTCAGATTTGCCATCATTTAGATCGACAGGACAAGCTGCGGCGATTTGCGATTGCTATGACATTGAAGAGTGGTGTCGTTGATCCAGACCCCGAAGAATTACCCATGGAGGAGGGAGACGATGAAGACATTGCTGAGCTTGAAGAACCGTCTACTGATCAACGAACTGCACTCCTGGAGGGGCTTAATCGCACACGTGTTACTACTAACTACTTCCTCAAAGCTAAGGAGGCGGCTACTGTACCTCATGGACCTAGCCCTCATCCTCCTTGAACGTTTACCGCTGGTAATACCGCTATCTATCTAAATTATAGTCCAACTCGCACTGGAATGAAAATTGACGATGTTGCAGATGAGTTCAACATACCGGATCTTTGTGATGCTATTTCAAACTTCTTGCGACTTGACGCGAGGAACAGAGATGTGATTCATGGGGTTGGAATCTCAAGAAGATCATTAATCGACCGTCCTTCTACTCTGCCTTTTGATCGCGTGCAAGTTTGGCACACAGTTCGCTTGCAGGAAGTTTCCTTCCATGATCCATGTGTCATCTTACCAGCGCAAACCTTGCATGCCTCTCCACCATGTCCTGGGTGGCCGAAAGGCCAATGAGACGCCGTCCTTATCAATGTCGATAGAGAGTATGAGTGGCCCCAGTCAGGGTTAAGGGGTGAGTCCTTTTCCATTCTTATCAATCTGGCTGAAATGTGACTCCTTGGAAGGGCACGCCATCTGTGAAGTCCAGCTTATCATCCACCCAATGGCCCAACGAGGTTCTCATATCACTTGGCAAGATCAGTATCTATGCTATGTGCATAACCTGAAGGTTGGCGCAGTCCATCCTACTGCTGGGATGCATGTATTGAAGTGTGCTAAGCATGGGGATGGTACTCCAGTAGGTAACATAGTTCCTCTCAAGCAAATGTGTACCTTTATCAGCATGATACCTGAGCTGGAAGCTGCAGCGGACGCGCGGTTGACAAAGGAGACTTCTGCACATTATTCCTCGTCCTTTTTCTTGAACAAGTACTTCAACAAGCAGCTTTATTATGCACTTTACCATGCTTCACAATGGATAGATACATAGAATAGTGCTCAGAGATGTTTTCTGATAATTTTGATCCGTATGTTTTGATCCATTATCATAACAGATAAGGAGCGTGCATGGAGTCGCAGACACTGCCCAATTGGTAGTTGCATGCCTGAACGACAAGTTGAGCGTCGACTCCCACCTGACTCAGACAATGCTGTCATCTATGTCCTCCCGGCAATCCGACATCGACAAATTCCTGCTCTATGCAACGATAAGCTCTGTTGGTGTCCCTTCTGGCCCACGCACCTTAGATACTACGCAAGCTCTCCTTAGGCAAGAGCTGAAAAACCGCCTGATTCATGAAGGTGTTGGAAGGGGTGCCAGAATACCATTGGAGAACTCCATTTTTTGTAATCTTGTGATAAAAACTACTCTCCAATTAAGCGAGATCAAGACAATCCAGTACGACAAAACAGGACCATCTGCATACTCTGGAGAAAAATGGAAATTCCACCACAGAAGAAAAGGAATCAAATGTACTCGTGGCACAAAGTATGGACAAGATGACAGTACGGAGGACAGTGGCACAGAGCATGAGGATACAGAGGATGATGATACAGATGGCGAGGATGCAGAGGATGATGATATGGACAATGGTGATACGGATATTGACAATGCAGAGATCGAGGGTGCAGTGCTTGGCGTAGAGCCCTCTTTTGACTCGGTGATCCATGGCCAATCTGAAACAGAAACATGGAGTTCCCAAGAGTACCAGCCTTCTGGATCGAAGAAAAGACACAGGCAGGTGCCTGTGACAACTGAAAAAGAGTTTCAACGTCTCTTCTACACCATCCAGTATCACCTGCATCACAAACTGAAACACCACCTCCCTTTCAACATATCGGCTGGGTCCCGGTACTGGTCTGCAGAGTTCTCCACCTCTCCTATCCCAGATGAATACAACTGCCAGAAGCCCGACATAGCCCTGTTTGACTTCGCCATCAAAAACATGGGGAAGACATGGGCAGACGTCCTGTCCTTCATGGAGCATACCTCCAGTGATCTTGCTAAAAAGCGAGATATACCAGTGTTCTGGGGATCTATGACCAAAGCCTACCTAATGCTGAGAGAACAACCATGGCGTCGATTTGTCGTTGAGTTCTCGATTTGTGCCAATCAGCTTCATGCACATTATTTTGACCGCTCCGGTCTCATCATATCCCATCCCTTTCACATTCATCAAAACATGGGCCCTGTGCGACTCACAGAGATGTTGAGCACCCTCACTCTATCAGATACTCACCATTTGGGTTTCGATCCGACGATCCACATGTGTAACACTGCATGCACAGGAACTCATTCTAATTTAGCACCCGAGGCGAAGGGCTGGGTGAAGGACAACCACGACAAAATGTATTCCATTATGGAGGTTCTGTGGAAGAGCCATGGGCTTATCTGTCGTGGAACGGTTTGTTATTGTGTTGTTGATGAGGCAGGGAATAAGTACACTTTAAAAGATTGTTGGGTGACAGAGGAGAAGAGAATGCACGAAACGACCATCCTGCAGATGGTCAAGGGCATCCCTAATGTTGTCGAACTCGTAGACCATTGGGACGTGTATTACAAAGGGGAGCCTGACTGCACAGCGTGCATTCGCAGCCAATACAACATGGGCCATCGGGACGACTTGATGTTCCGCAACAGATTCCACCGCCGCATTCTCTTGTCCCCCTGTGGAGAGCCATTATCTAAATTCAGCTCTAGATGAGAACTGCTCACCGCCTTCCATGCCTTTGTAGTTGGTGAGTCTTATTGAGCATGCAAAATACTTGTATCGACCTTTATTTTCAGTTCATCACATGATGATTGAGAAGCGAGTCTTGCATGGGGACCTCAGTCCTAATAATTTTGTTGTCTATGACGGTATCGGTTACTTCATTGATTTCGATCACACCTCGATTCTGGCGGAAGGCACGACTAGCACCTATTCGCATGGTACAGTAAGTTTCGGTATACATTTTAGCTATTCATTGTTCATTTCATTTTTTTCAGGGGACCATGCCCTATATTTCTATCCGTATTCTTCAGGCTATGCTGGATCTAGCCCCACTTGAGGTTGACGCCAACATCCCAGGCCAGGATGCTGATCCAAACAATGTGGACAATTTCAAGGTGGACAACAACGTCGACCTTGTTCCGCAGGCTACCAGTGCTCTGCAGAATGTCGACTTCGATATGGATCTAATCGAACACCGGCCCAGCGATGACCTCGAATCTTTATTCTATATTTTCTTCGAATTTGTTGCTAAGTATGGGGGGCCACATGGCCAATTGGCACCCACCTGGTCCCGGCAGACTTTGCCGTGGGCGAGCGCTTATGAAGCTTTGGGCAATGCAGATACCCATTTGGCTCTGAGTACGATCTGTTTCGCAAAAATGGGGGTTTTGATGCAAGGCAGATTCTTGGTCGCCAAGACATCCGAATACTTCGTGGAATTCTGACCTCTCGTGCAGAAATGGGGCACCATGGTTTACGGTGCGAACGTGCCCCAAAATCAGGTAGAGATGACCCACTCTGGAGTCCTCCACCTACTCGATATATTCATGAGATCTATTGGTGAAGAACCACCTCCTTTAGGACAACTCCAGAGTCTTCATCCCAGCACAGCAGCATCCCAGAGTCTTCACTCCCGCACATCAGCATCCCATGCCCTTCACACACCCCCAGCAGGGCCATCTGAGCCTTCACCGTGTCGTTCTGCTCGTCTTAGCAGATCACTAGCAGATCCTCCAATACCCTCTACAGCACTTTCTGAGCCTCTGTCATCTCGTTCCCCACAAAAAAAAAATGGACGACTTGGAGGAGGCATTGAGAAGGTGTCTGAACTTTTTTTTCCGTACATGTCATCCCACAATCCTCTTTCCAAGTGCTGGTGCTCTGTATTATGGACTCTGGAGCCTCTTGTCTTCTCACAATTCTCAAGTCTCTTATCCTTCTCGTATTTCTTAATATCCTTCAACTCCCACTATCAAAACGCAACTTGTTGTACCCTCTAATTATTATTACGTTCGGAGTCATACTGTACCTGTACATGTACTCTGTTGTGCTAGTTTAGTACGTCAAGGATCAGCTTATGTGATACGACTCTGGGTACTAATTGGTGGCGACAGGTTTTAGAATCTCGACACTTCCCGCCTTGTCACTCGATGCCTCCGAAGAAGAGGGCCAGGCGCTCATACGAAGTCTCCGAGGGTACTTGACGAAGTGAGAGATCTACACAAGGCTAAGGTGGACATGCAGACCAGTTGAGAAAAGCTGGGGAAACCTTAGTGGCCCCAGCGAGGAAAGGTCGGAAGGAGACCAATCTTGACATTAGTGATGCAGAAGAAAACCCCATGGCTCCTTCCCAGCTCCGGAAACTGAAGAAAAATGTGTATAGTTGATGTTCTAATATAAACTCCCAAAAGCTAACAGTCTTTCAGGATACTACTAAAAGGTCTCTGACCGGGAGCTCCAATCTTACTCAGTGTTCCATTGGTATCAACAAGAATGTCCATCCTGGACGCCAGCGACCTAACCCAGGACACCAACACTCTGACGCATCTCTCCGAACAGCCCCAAGCGCAGCTCAGTCTTCAGGTAGGTTTGGGTTTTGGCAGCCCACTTCGACTGGCAGTCAGAACACCCGGAAGGCGCCACGGTCTAATGAGCGTACCTGTGAGGAGGAGGCTAGAAATCAAGCTCCAGAGCATGGTATCGGTGACGACAACGACCAGGACCAGGACCAGGACCAAACTGACGGGGAAAATGAGGAAAGGTACGTCTTCTGCTACTATCTCATCCGTCTGTTGTCACATGTGCCCAATGCAGGGATGAAGTTCAGGACCAGGAGCAAACACTTGAAACAGGCGATACCATGGACTTCAGACAACACAAAGACGATTTGGATGGCATGTACGAAGGTGAAGCTCAGGAAGATTTCGACCATGAGCCCGATACTGTGGATGATTTTCTGAATCAAGGTATGATGGAATCTCAATGTTTAGCCTGATGCTTAGGGATTTCAATCAAGGTATTGATGGGGATTTTGACGATGAGCCTGGCACTCAGAGGGACGAACCTGATGCTCAGGACAGTGGTATTGATGATGATTTCAACAATGAGCTCAACAACGCAGCCAGAGACGAAACAGAGGAAAGTGTTTTAATTTTTGTCTTGAGGTTAATCTTATCACACGCTCTTCAGGAAGCTTTTGATGTTCTCAAGCATCATCAAATGAAGAATGGACGGTGCAAGGCTCCTTCCTGAACTTATCTATTGAAAGCAAAACATACTGAATGCAGACGTGCTTCTAGCCAGTCGAAGTCTCCTCGTCGACTGTCACCTCGATGTGTGGTGTCTACTGGGTCATCTGCTCTAGTGCGACCTCCTAAATGTGAGTGCTCACCTCACATTACTTCTAACCACTCAAAGTATCCAGACCAGCATTTGGTGTCGCCTCGTAGACACACATCTCAGCGTGTCCCATCCATGTGCCCTTCTTCCTCCCGTGTGCACTCTCACCATTCTACATGCTCAAGGTCTCCATATCGGTGTTTGGTGTCGCCTCGTACTAGACACACATCTCAGTGTGTCCCATCTATGCACCCTTCTTCCTCCCACGTGCACTCTCGCCATTCTACATGCTCAAGGTCTCCATATCGGTGTTCGGTGTCGCCTCATACTAGACACACATCTCAGCGTGTCCCGTCTATGCACCCTTCTTCCTCCCACGTGCACTCTCAGCCATTCTACATGCTCAAGGTCTCCATATCAGTGTTCGGTGTCGCCTCGTACTAGACATACATCTCAGCATGTCCCATCTACGCGCCCTTCTTCCTCCCGCGTGCACTCTCGCCATTCTACACGCTCAAGATCTCCATATCAGCATTCGGCATCATTTCATACACGCGTATCTCGGCGTCCCCCCCGCATGCAGTCTCCTCATCAGCATTCTCCATCTAGGCGAAGCACTTCCTCCAGTCGTGCTACACGTGATGAGCCAGATTCATACAGAAATAAGCGCAAGGCCAAGACAGTTCAAAAGGACCCCACGAAGCTCGGCTTTTACCCACCTGCCTGGCAAGCATTTTTGCAGGCAGCGAAGTTAGAAATGCATCTGCAGGCTGTTCTAATGCATCCCATTCCAGATCATCGAGAGGCGCTACAACTTGCGCAAAAAGTTCTTGACGCTGAATTGTGGATGTACCACGAAAAAAAGATCAAATTGGACAACAGTAAATAGGTTCCTCACATTGCCTGACCCCCTTTGCGAATCTCATCTTGCTTCTTAGGCTATTTCCCGCAGTACACGACACAAATGTCGTGGCTGGTAAGTGTCTCATTAATGGATGTACTATAAACTTATATCTTTACTGTCAGCTCTGTGATGATCTATTTATGTTTCGCACAGAGCTGAAGAAAGTTGTTATCTCCGTCGCGAAAGCATCATACGATATTGTCCCGAAGGGCACCATGGCGCGCAAGGATGAGGTACAGAAATGTGTCATTGCGAAGGCCACCAAGTTACTCAAGACCGGTGATTATCTTTGTGTTCCTGATTTATCTAATGTATGGTTACCTGTTTACGCCTCCCAAGGCAGCCACTCACTATTAGTTTTATAGGGCAAATGGAAGAATTTTGTCTCGCAAGCTCTCAGGGATGGCTGCCTCGAATTCTACTACGGTAATAGCAAGAAAGCCCTCAAGAACACATCTGAATTTCGACGTGCAATACCTGTCAATGGGCTGCTTCTTGTGGGCGCCGTGGTGCACCCTGTTTTTTATTTTATTTGTGTTATCTAGTCATTGACAAATCGACAGATGAAGGGTGTCCTCACTGGGTTCGCAAGACCGGCACTGACAAAGTCCCAGACCTCTCCACAGATAAATGTAGGGCTGATTTCAACTCGCTGCAGAGGTCTACAGATGCACTTCTAGAAAATCCTGACTGTCGTGCGGAGCTTGAGGAGATGTTGGAGCAGTGGGCTATGATTGGGGCGGGTGACCTTGATTTTGACGAGGGCGGTACGGGAGGCAGTGATATGGAGGATGTCAACATCATCTTATAATCTAGCATACTCTCTCATTCAGCACATTGTAATTTGTGACAATCAGCACGGTTTTTGCATCCTTTACAAGCCTGTACAATGTCTAGCAACTGCATAAACTTATATAACATGTGCCACCTATACAACATGTGCCACCTATACAACATGTATCATGTGTATTGTCTGTACAAAGGCACAGACTGTAACATTTGTATATATTGTGAGACCTTGTGACAGGACTGTAAAGGGTAGACTTTCCTGTGTGACTGTAAGGCTTGTACAGGCTTGTACAGTCTTGTACAACATTGTACAGGTACCGGCTGGTTTGCTGATGTGCCGCCAACAGGGAAGACATCATGTTTTGAAGCACGGTCCAAATGATCAGAAATTGCAGGATGAAGGTCTGGAAGTGAGAAGTGTTCGGCAGTTGTCTTGACAGTCATTTTCGTGAGGCTGGGGTAGTAGCTAAGGCTGTAAGCTGCGATAGAAGTCGAGAATGTGCGATAAGGATGGGGTGCCTGAGGATGCATACCATCAAGGAGTTCGCGTGCACGTGCAAAATAGTCTTTGACCGAACATCGGACCATCCTGCTGTCAATATCTTCATTGTCATCATTGTCACCAATATTGGTGCGATCTTCCAGCTCATGAATTTTAATCGCAAGGTCGAATCGATCTACTTTATCGTGACGATCCAGGTAGTGACAAACTTGGGTATCATGGTCATGGTTGTTTCCAGCTCTTGCGGGCTGCTTCACAATGGTGATATGTGCGTGCTCGGTTGGATCTGCAGACCACTGCATGATGGCACTGTGTGAATGAATACTCGGTACTACCCCTTGTAGCAATTCAAGTTTCGGAATTGCCCAAGGTTTAATGCCCCCATTCTTCCCTTGCCGGGCTCTGGCATCAATAATAGACTGCTTGTGTCGATGGAAGAGTCAAAGAGATCCATCCCATTCAATTAGTTTTTCATCTGTGAACCATGGAGCTTGAGCAAGATATCTAAATTCAATAAGGGCCCGGATGGCGGTTATGAATTCAGCAGGGGCAGCATTGGCAATAATACCAATGATATAACACTGGACATTGTGATGGTCTTGTCCCAAGGTTTGCTTCAGATCAGAGATGCCTTCCTTGAAAGCGCGGTACCCAATACACATTTGAAGTAATGCAAAACGAAAGTTGATTTCCTTCGCACCAATTACTTTTATGCACCACCTGAGGTCGTGATCCCAGAACATCTTGTGCAGGTGATGGAGAAGCTCGGGCATCAGGAATGAGGAAGGGTCTGCAGTAAGCCAATCCAACCAGAACGGTGTAAGGACACCATTCAGGAAATGTTGCTTGCACTCTTCAAAGAATGCTGTGAGCTCAAAAGGCGAGACAAAATTAGCAACTGCTCTGATATTGGCAAGTGTAGATGATCCTTAATGAAGCGGGTGTTGAGTCGAGTCCCTGAAGTTGACATGTGTGGCCATAGTGACAGGTGATGCATTCATAGTAATGCCCATGATTGCAAGCTCCTCGGGCATATCGGCTACATACACGATGAGGGGCATGCAGCAATATCTACTAAACCCTGCTGGGTTGCTCATCATGACACCCAGATGTGCAGCTTGCTCCAGTGGCTCAACAACGATGCCAATACATTGGTGGAACAGCCGGTCCGCCAGAATGCCACGCATGCATTGATTCCTGTGGATGAACTTTGCAATGGGGAGCAAAGTGAGGGGGATATATGCTTCCAGGGATCCTTTGCCGCATATCTCAGAGTTGATATTTGCAAGAGATATAAGCAGTGGATGAGTGTAGCGATTGCCAGAGAGATTGCTGACCTTAGTCTTGTCTGAGGACAGGACTACACCAAGCAGAGTCGCACCATCAGGGAGGCGTTCCTGTGTTCTTATTAGCAACACTAAGTCAGTAGATTGAGAGGCAAATGTACCTGAAGTTCCCAAGCACGGTCACCAGTCATGAAACCATAGTAAATACGGACCGCACGTTCAGCAGACTCGTAGACTTTTCATAGAATGAAGTCGAAGCTGTCGACTAACAAGGGGTGACTAAGGAGTAACTGTAAGCACTCAATGGCATCCCGGTAAAAGACATGAAGGGTCTTTGTTGTCCGGAATTTGGTGAGGACAGTTTGGTACTTCCATCGAGGAGGAGACAGTAGCATTTCTGCACGTCCTCGAAGCTCTCTCGAAGAGCGAAATGAGAGAGGTAATTTTCTGGTCTAAAAACATAAGTTCAGACATAGCTACAGTAGAATATAGATAGACTTACAAATTCAAGATGAAGATATTTGTTGATATCCGTCATGCTGAGCTCTGACTGAAGAAGAAATGCCGCCATCTCCCAGTCCGGTTTGCTAGCAAAAGGGAAGTAGGGATTATCCATCCTCTCCACAGCATACTCATCAGAGTTAAAAGTCTTCATAAATGATGTTCCAATGCCGTATGTCTTCGCTGCACCATCATAAACTTCTTCCTCATAACCTGCCTCTACACCAGCATGCTCATCCTCATACACGCCTAAGTCTGCACCCATGTCCACGTCCACGCCCACATCCACATCCCACATCCATGTCGTTGTAGATTACTGTGTCTTCGTTAAAGGCCAATTCATCTTGAGGTAGTACCAAAAGTCGTGACTGGACAAGATTCGAACAAGGTTGTCATTCCAACTGTAGCATCGTAATCTGGGCTGATTCAAGTGCTGTAGCACACCTTTATCATTCTTGAAACGCTTGCCACAGGACAGGCAGCACATGTCCAGGAGTTCGGTCGGCTTTCAGTAGTATAGTCAGTAGTAGGTACTAACAGAAATTTCCGGGGTGACCTTGAACTAACACCACGATGTACCTGGACCGACTTTTGCAGCACGGTTCTGCACCTTCTAGTCCCACTGTGACACGCCTGAGATGTCATTCTCTTTACAGTATGTTCTCTTTCCTGACTAAAATAATATTTAATCTGGCTCATAGACTCTAAATTTGAATCAGACGACTCAGATACTTCTGATTCAGTTCTTGCACTTGATAGGGTGAGTTGTCTATTGAGGTTACGAGGCACTGATGCAGACTTTCAGCAGAACCTTTCAACAGAAACCACCTCACCAGAGAGCGCCGAGGAAGCCATGTACTAACTCGAGATGGCAAGAGCAGATCTGGAGGTTCGATGTGTTGAACAAGACCTTGCCGAGCGCCTTCTTCACCAGCTGAATATACGCACGCATTACTGGTGACTATGAGCGAAAATCACGAAAAAATTTGCTGATGCAGAAATGCATGTAGGACGCACACGCACTCTCATGACAAGGAGCGGCTTTACATGCTCAGAGCGAACACTTTGGCATTCAAAATCTGTTTTGATTTCTGGTCGTGGTAGTATGTTGTTCATTTGTTTATGAGGTGTATGTAGCGCTAATATCTAATTTTTTCAAGCACTCTGATTGAAAGATTTATTTTTGTAGATTTATTTTGTAATAGCATCTATACAATCATATTCCAAGCCTATATTGCAAATTGTATCTTTGTTGTGATTTGGACTTACATTCGGTGTGATAAGACTTCGCGCTTCACGCTATTAAACTACTGTAATTTGAGTAATACTTGATACTTGTGATTTAAAAATAAAATAAGTCAATGGTGCTCTGCAAGTTCCTGTGAGTCTCTGTAGGTCTGTGTGACTCTGTGAGTCTGTACACTGTAACACTGTGCACACTGTGTGGCTCTGTGCTGGTTGTAATGCTGTGAGAATCCTGTATCCAAAACAAGTAGTTTGCTGATGCAGTATGTGAGTGTGCCAATCCTCATTTGAGCTCGAGCCATGCTGATCAAAGTTGTTGTCTGCCATTCGCAGCATGTCCATCCTCTGTCGAGCTCGAGCCATGCTGATCGAAGTTGTTGCCCACCGTTCGTGATGTCTTAGTGAGTCCTTTTTTACAATCATTTTTTTCCATATTTCTAACTTAATATTTATATGTACTACCCGCAGGTAAACCCTGCACGGGTGCGGGTGAGGGTATGAGCTAGCCATACCCCCCAAAAACCCGCACCCTTCGTGTGGGTGCGGGTATACCTTGAGGTGCAGGTGCAGGTCAGGTTCCCAACACCCTGGGGTATACCCATGTGGATCCCTAGAGATATCCGCCAGGGCTGCAGTGGCCTAATGATTCAAGACGCCTTAGCTAGAACAACATAGTAGACTTAAAGATTACTGACAATACAAGACCTTTGTTTGTGTTCAGCATGTGTATGTGTGTTCAGTGTTTGTGTGTGAGAGTTTCGTGTGTGTATAATATTTGAACTGATCCAGCACCATACACCCCATCTGAATGGCCCAGACGGATGATGACACAGTAGATGCGACAGAGCCATTGCGTCACAAGCTATTTGGGCTTCCATAGATTGTGCGCACATCTTCTGCTGCCAGTCTTCATATTCAAATAGCTGACAGATGGTAATTTTCGTAAGTGTGGAATGTGGTCTATCACAGACATGCCACTCTTGTACTACCTGGGCAAGCAGATAACAATTTCTCAAAGTGAATTGAATACTTTCTAATGACTATCTCTTCATACTAGGGTGACTTAAGCACATAATGAACTCTACCAAACCTACCACCACCAGCCATCTTGTACAGTGTAAGTCTCACTCAATGAACGACACTGAATAAGCTACAGAAAAAGACATCATACTGTAGAAGTGACAAATGACTGTCGGACACTGGAATATGCATGAAGATGACAGAGCCACATCCATGTCAGTTTGCCTGCCAGAGATGGAGGTGCATGCGTGTGGCGAGAATGACAAGGATTATAAACTGAAAATTATACATTCAAGCTATTATTAGTATGGAAAAACAGCGCATATGAAAGTTAACCCACGAAAACTGCATGCATAATAGGATATGCCAACTCACATTTATGAATAGGAGAAGGCCCTCTGCAGGCGGTCCCATAATCTCCATAGTGAGCGCATGAACACTGCGCAGAATAAGTCATCCTGCTAGCAAAGGAGAAAGATTTCTAGAATAAGTTGACACAAAGACTGCGGAGGCTTGTTAGAGAAGGTAGTACACCCCAAGCAGACACATCAAAACCAATACAACGATGGTCCACGTTAGGCTCCACTGATTGCATCGCCAAGATCCAGCCCTGGAGAGCATCCCTTGATCACCGTCTCGACAGGCACAAACTGCATTGTATATGGGGTGTAAGTACAGATCTAAAGGTTCAGACTCAGGAAAATAAACAATAAAGTATTAAAGCTACTGTGTGATGCTCTGATGACACCTCCTGAAAGCCTGTCTTCACTGCAGTAGCCTACCAGTCTAGTGCACCTCTTGGAGGCTTCCCAAACCAGCTGATTGAACTAGAAACAAGAACACAAACATACCTTGAATCTTCAGCTGCACAGTGGAAGGAGGAAGAAGGGTTTCAAACTGGCTTACATCAGCCTTCCTAAAAGGAAATGATAGGATTAGGTTATGACTGCCAAATATTAATAAACACATGCTGATTGTTGGGTGATTTTTGAATTGCACTAGCAACATAAGATGAACTGATAGCAGTTTTATGGGTGAGAGGAGACTCATCCTGTGGCAAAACGAAATACTTCATCAAGTATTGTCTCATGTTTTACTCCTCCCATATTCTGCAATATATTTAGGCCTAGTCCAATCTGCACGAGTTGCTTCAAAAGAGAATTCATCATGTTGCTGGGGTCGTGATTGAGATTGGACTCCATCATGACAATGAAACCCATGCTGACAGCTGAGAAAAGACCAGACTGATCAGACATCAGTCTTGATACGCTGAAGATAAGAATGCTAGACTTATGAAGATCAAGACAATGTCCATGTCAGTTACTAGTGTCACAGCTTGGCTCAACTTGGCTCCGACTCGGCTTTTACCGGCTACACCTGTAGTTTGTAAGTCGAACCATGTTGTCCAGCTTGGTTTGACTTGCTAGCTGCTACAAGCCATTTATCCAGAAATATCGACTCAAGCTGGTTTAAGCTGGCTTCGGTCGACTTCAGTCACGTGAAATTTGGACAACATTCTTTCTGTGTCATGTGTGGTGTGCATGGTGTATCTGTCACTGTAATTTTTAGTCCTATCGCATAGCATGAATAAGGCTCCAATTTGTATTGATGGTAGATTTAGGCTGGAAGATGTGTTGGGATCAGGTTCATATGGTATGTTCATATGATGTTGGTTTATACCCAGGTTCTCAACATATATCACTAGCTGTCGTGTACCATGCACATAACTTCCTCAATGATGATGTCATTGCTATCAAACTTAAACCGGTCACCCATAACCCATCTTCCATGGAGCACGAACACCACATTCTAAAGAAACTCGAAGGTGGAGTTGGGATCCCCCGTGCCCTTTGGTTTGGCAGGGAGTCAAAATATCATGCTTTGGCCCTCGACCTCCTTGGGCCATTGCTGCATGATCTATTCCTCACATGCAACCAAAAATTTAGCCTTCACACTGTTGTGAACTTGGGAGAACAGCTGGTACTTTGGTTCAAATTTGTTGTGGACCACTGCAGATACTAATATATTTTTCAGCTGTCACGTCTTGAGTACATTCATTCACATGACTATGTTCATCGCAATATCAAACCGCAGAACATTCTTGTGGACAATTCAAGGCAAACTACCTATATCATTGATTTCGGTATTGTGAAGAGGTATTGGAACACTGCAACCAAATCTCACATTCTGTTTCGCCGAGGTCGACATGTTCCATACGACCTCTGGATTGTTAGTAAGTGCAGGTAAGAAAATTTGGAGTGATGATGGTGATCTACCTCTGGGTTGTTAATAAGTTCAGGCCAGGTAATGCAGGGCGACAATGGTGGTTTTTGTATTGTCCCGACGTCGCGCTAACAGCATCAATCAAGTTACAGCTCGGCCGATCAGCGCCATTGAAAAACAGCTATGCATTATGTTTGCAGTATCCAAAGCGAGATACAGCTGCCAGTCATTAGATAAACATATAAGGTTGTGTGTAACTTGAAGTATTAGACAAATAATCTCTCGCCCACCTGGTAAACACATCCTCGGCTGTTGTGGATAGGTAAGACTTTTTCACACGGATTCCCAACTGATATATAGTTGACAAATGTCAAGAACATCAAACGGATAGCGTCAAAACTCACAGCAGTAGATATGTTTATTCTTGTTACTTGGTGGGCACATAGTTGTTCTTTAACTGATGCTATCTTATATTCTTAATTTTGAAATTGTGAATCTTACTTCTGACGTGGCCATGGTGATTACTCTAGCCTGTTTGTTGACTGTTGCTCCACATTGTCATTCTTTGAACAGTGCTGTCTTTCATCGTGATTCAGGAAATTGGCCTACAGTTTTCGGATATCAAGAATTTTCAGCAAATGGTGTTAAAACTCATGGCAGCACATATATATATTCTTGTTCACTCGGTGGGCGCAGAGTTGTTCTTTAAACAATACTTTCTTCCATTCTTCACCTTCGAAATTGTGAATTTTACTTCTGACATGGCGGTAGTGATTCATCTAGCCCTATCGTTAGCTATTGCTTCGCCTTACCTTCAAGTACGAGTTTGAGCAATACATAAGCCTTTTCCAGACCGCACACTAGGATATGAACATCAGGAACTGTCGCTTCCTCTACAAGGTCAAATATTCATATGTAACGATCGATAGCAGAATTATGTTGATGCTTGTGAATATGTGCTATATATATTGTTATATATGTCTTTCTAATTTGTTCATCAGTTCACTGATGAATGCGTCACCCTTGCTTCGATCTTCCATGTCTGCCTCCACGATGATGGGCATTTCCACAGAGCCCTCATGAACAAAGTGCAAAAGCTTATCGGGTGTAAGAGTGGCTCGCGGCTTGTCATTGAAGTAGAGCATGAATCCACCCATCCACGCGAAAAAAGCATGCGTCGTTGTCCACTCTGTGATGTCGAGTCGTTCAGCTGCAGAAGCAGGTGACAGAGCACCGAAATCGGAACATGCACTTCGAAAAGTTTGTAGGATCTGTTGGACATGATCGGCTTTAGACGCACGCTTGACCTTAGACCCAAGCACTAAGCTACACTTTGCAAGAACAGGGACAGAGAGGGCAGATAGGATGCGTACTATCAAGTCGTCAGTATAGTAGAGCCACGACGGATACTGTTCTAGCCGCAATGCAATGGAAGAAGCCACACTGCGGGTACAAGTGGATGCCATCTTGCGAAAGATGAGACAGTGTCGATAACTGGAACTCTCAAAATCAGAAGGAGACATGGCGATTGACGCATTACACTGATCAATGACAATAGACACTCCATCAAAAGTGACGCAGCCAGGAAAATAGTAACGAACAGGATAGGCACGAATGATGATGATTTTGAAGAGAGTGCAAGAGCCAGGTGCAAAAAGATTTAGAATTTTCAAAATGACAGGAGTGATATCAGGATAATAGAGAGCATCATAGTAGACGGGATCATTGTCGGATCAGCCCAGGACCGAGGCTGGCGATCATTAATGGAATAACTAGGCCCGCTCCCACTACGAAGGTCAGCCCGCATCCGAGCCTTGCAAACAAGGGAAGTCCAAAGTCAGCTGTAAAGATACCTGCAAGAAAACCAAGCGTAGCGAATGTTAAACTGTGATATCTGTGAGCACTAGTGGCGATAGCGATTGAGGCAACGTTACCTCATCAGATATAAAAAGCTGGGTATACTTGTGAGGATCACAAGAATTGACAGCTTTCCTTGCAGGTAATACGCCTAACGGATTAATAATGTCAGACTCGGGTTCACGAAAGAGAATACAATCGAACCGCGAAGTCGAGGGATCTCAATCGTTGGCCAAAGTGTTGTGCCATGGTACATCCGATAATGCAATACACGCTCAGAATAAAGGAAATCGAGCACATCGTCTTTGTTGTGAGTTGTGAGCCTAAGCCTGGGATAGCAAGGATGCTGGCATCTACTGCCATGATGACGCTCGCCTGTCAGAAGAAGTAAGCATTCACATCTGGGCCATAATGCGGGACTTACCACAGTAGTCTGAGATTTAGCCTGCACGCTGAAATCGTCAGTAAATCCCCTCATGTCCACCCCATTTACGAGACCATCAACATAGATGCTCCTAAGGCGTTTGAGCACCATTATCGGAATGTAAAGCATAGTGACCGCAATGCCAGTCATAAGGGGAGAATCCTCCAGATCTCTGCGTCTCTTACTCACTGAGTGAGATCGGATTAAGCGAGCCTCGGGTCGACCATAGTGGTTGAGGTATTCGTGATGACCTGTTGTGACTCCTCAATTTACGATGTCTAGTATGAGAAAATGATAACGCACGAAGAATATGCAATAACTTGCCTGTAAGTGACGAGATATCAGTTTTCAATCATCCATTTTTCGAAGGTCCACGTACCGCAGATTGCAACACATGGCTCCCCCACCATCCCATTAGGTTCTGCGAGTGTCTCTGTCCTTTGGCCATCAATCTAAACGCGCATGTCGAGATAAGGGTGCGTACCGGCAATGGCCAGCTCTGCAGCCATCTCTTTCATTTGATCCAAAGTCCAGAATATGGTAGCAGCAGTAGATTGTTCCATAGTCAGTGTTTCTGTTAGTTGCTTAGGTTATTCTGGTGGGCGCCGCAAAGCCAAAGAACTCGCCTACACGATACCAGTTCAACTTCACCCGCAAGTTTCTTACTTCTGAGACACGCATTTCCATCCCGCGTGGAAAATATTCAACGTGTTTCCTAGTTCGCAGTGAGAAGCGTTTCAGTTAGTTCGTTCCGATTACTCACCAGTATTGAGCTTCAAGTTCGAGTCCTGCGGAATGAAGTTCAAAAACGAAAGCAGGAAAAGACAAGGACGTACTTTTGTGGTTCCAGTGCCATGCTGCTGTGCATTCTTGGAATAGAATGTAACCGTCCATCGGTTCAACCCAGGTGATAATTTTGCTCTCCGGGGCCACATAATAATATGGGTAGACCTCCTCCCCTCTCGCTAATATCGGATCAACGACTAATAGCCATTGTTTTCCATCGATCTTTGATCTTGATGCGTCGATCCAGGACTCGAGCCTTCGAAGCTGTTCCTCTGAACAGGTGTCTATATTCATCTCGGTGTATGTTCGCTAGATCAAGTGAGCATGTAACACATCAGAATTTCAGACAACGCTCACCGTTTTCTCGTTGTAGTAGTATGTTGCTCCCGACGGGTGAATACACTCTTTCCACTCCCCTTTCTCTCCGCGCCTGTTGATGCTACCGTTAGATAGATACTGTTAAGAACTATGGCGACAAACCTGGCAGGATCAATTTGCATCGCCAGCACGTTATAATCGTGATGTGGAGGTATCCTATATGAATCAGGTCAGTGATGATGTTCGCACTAGTTCGATGTTAACAACTCACGGTAACAGCAGTTCGGTGTACCGCCGAAGTTGCGTTGGCCAGATGGGAACACTGCGCCTGAGCAGCTCCGTTTGTTGGTCGATCCCCCGACTTGGAGTCTGGCAAGATGACCTGAGTATGTAGTTTTAAAAAGAATAAATAGACGTACCATCGTGTTCGTGTTAGACTTTCCAAATGTCGTTCACACGATGGAGTATGTAACACGTCGCTATTTAATTACTCAAATACATAAGGACACGATGCTGTGACCCTGAGACCAGGGATATAATTAGCGAATACTTCCCATGATTGGGATGGCGGGAGAGAAGTATTTCCGTGTTATCACTACTATTGGAGCGTTTACGAGATCCCCGCGACGATGAGTCCTGTTCCCTGCGTCTGACTTCCGCCGGGTAGGGGTAGGGGACGAATGATGCTCGTCGGAACCGTTGCAGGGAGCTACTGCGCCAGACGCATGGGAAATCATGCTTGGATACAAAATGAAATTCGCTATCGTCTGTGGCGCGTGACTCGGAGAAGGTAGGAGGGTGAAACCCCTTTCGTCGAGTCTCGAACTTTGCCAAAGCGAACCTGAACACACTTGGGACCAGAGTTAACTACAGGTTGGCTGAGATAGATATATCTGTCACACCAATTTGCTTTCACATCCTACAACACTTCGTAGTACTGCCTGGTAAGACATACCTTCTAGTCTTCTGGGTCAGCCTGTTTTAACTTGTTCAATATCTGCACTTCCTTCAGATCAGCACGATGCCTGGATGTTGCTTTAGCATACTCAGAAGTATCATATAGCGAAAATGTACGAACATAGATTCCTGACTCCTGATGATTTTGATAGCCACCTCTTTACCGGTTTCTGCATCTTGAAGAACGCGTGCCCGGACAACATTGGAAGATATTCCCTTTCCAAGAGAAGAGAAGACCTGGTACCGACCACCATCAAGTTGCTCACCAAGGATAACTTGGTAATGACTCTCATGGTCTGAGGCGGAGTCTAACGTCGTTGTGATAAGGGTGGGTGCTGCTTTCTTCTGCATACAAAGTCAGACATCGTTGACGGACAAAATAGTGAGAACATACAACAACTTTCTTGACTTTCTTTCGCTTCTTCTCGGTTATAGCTGCTGTGAACATGTCATCGACATCGTCCTCTTCTTCATCTTCCTCCTCTTCCTCGATAGTTTCTACATCCATGGGTTCGTCTTTGAGTACTCGCCTTTGTTCGTCCTCTCGGCGATCTAGGCTGGGGTCATAGTCGGCAGCAGATATCTGATCTGGTGCACCATCTTGCATCTTCGCACGAACATCTTCATCGTCCTCGTCCTTAGCAAGTTCAAAGATACTATCGTCTGGTTGTGGAGATGGTGAATCTCGTTTGCCTGCATGATACAATATATTAATCCACGCGAGATATTTTTTGGAGAGAACCTCACTCATTGAATCATGCCTCACTTTAGAGGTGTCGGCTGCTGAACTTGCGGAAGTATCAACAGCACTGTGGGGCTGAAGTGTATCAGACACAGATGCAACAGGTTGCGGTTGAACCGCACTACTAGGCCCAGGGCTGGGGCTGACGCTCTTATTGGCACTAGCTAACCCGGAGTCCTTGGCTAAAAGGGCTTGACGCCTGGCGCGGCGAGCGGCTCGAGCGGCTGCCTCTGCAGCAGCTGTATCGATCTCGAGATCACGTTCTGGATCAGGTTGCGGAGAAGCCATAGGTTGTACCGGCTTCTGAATACGAGTGACCTCTGAGGGAGTTTGTGTGGATGGTGTCAGAGATGCTGCACGGGCGCTACGCGTAGGAGAAATTCTTGACAGAAAAAAGTGGTGTGAAAGGGTATTCATACACTTGGGAGAGGTACTGAGTGGCGAGCAGGCAAGGCAACGGCAGCGACGAAGAGATAGACAGATCGACAATCGAACATCAGAGATACGAGACGAGATAGGAGTGCCCAAAGCTAACCTTGAGCTTGTCAATGTATTCTCGGCCTCCGGGCGCGCTACGCTTCTTTCGCTGGTTGCTTGTTGGACGAAATGGCTAGGTAACGGGTCGGCTCGCGGCTTAACAATTCAATATAGAAAGACACTAACGTGCAAGGATAGTTCTTAGACAAGCAGTGCTGATGTTTATCTTCAGAACGTTGCAGTTAAGCATATAAGGAAAACGTAATCACCTGTACCTGGCACTGAAATAATGAAGAATAAATGAGATAATTGTCAGCAGGGTTGCTTGAATATTACCCACCTTGTCTTCGCCAGGGAGTCTATTGCATTTAACCTTTCGGGACCTATGGTGATGGGAGTGAATAAGTCTGCAGACGCATGTCCATTGGTTGGTGCAGGTGAACGGTGACGGTGGCTAAAGGGAAGTGAGGTGATTACATAACTTATATCGCGCCGTTATTTGATTATCGTTTAATTTAAAATTCACAAGATCCTAAGATAGGTACACCCCTGAGGCCTGAGGCGCGATCGATCATCGGGTATTTTGATATAGTACTGAGGTCAACTACCACTGGGTATCGTGCGTAGTATGTAGAGTAAAACGATGTATACATTGAATGGGGAGAATGCTCTACTGTGGTTGTGATTATAGTGTACAACTTGAATGGAAGTTGACGGCACCGGGCACGCGTCAGTGTGTAATGTACAGTGATGGAGTGTGCCGACTCATACCTAGAAGCTTGTCAAAGTAACGTTCGAATAAAAACAGAGCACTTACGCGAAGGATTGATTTCATTTTGTTAACGGCGCGGCGGACGGTATGTTTGATCATCGCCACGAGACGGCGGGTTGGCGGAACAGGCCTAGGCAGCCTTCGCCTAGGCACCGGCGCTACGACCGGTTGTGTGGGTCGCTGGATAGCGGTAAGTCCCCGGCAGCGACACGCGTAACGCGCTTACCGAATCTAACCATGCTTCAACTTGATTCTAAATATTGATTAGGTGACTACTTGCGCTTCAATACCGCTGATTACGAAAACCTACCAGAACTCTTCTCCCCTTCGTGGGAACTGGTCCGATTGAGGTCGATTGTATTACCCGAGTCATCTAGTCTATTGTTGGTGCAGCGAATGAGGCGCGGAGAATCGTACTTGCCGTAATTTCGCCCAAAGTAGTAGTGATGCGTGTCGGCAGTAATGGGGAATTGACATTGGCATATCACAACAAACATGAACAAACAATCTGCGGACTTTCAATCACCTGGTACTACCATACTACGTAGTAACTGATCCTAATCGATCACAATCCATCGATGGTTTTGTAAGTCCATCCGATTAACGAGACCAACTCAGTCGATGGTCCTCTCCCATGTGCATAGTCAAGACCTCACAGACCTTGAGCGGCAGAAGTTTATTGCTAGGTCGGGCCTCCGCTCTTCGTGTGTTGTTTAAGCTTAGAATCAAGAAAGACGCACGATCCTTGAAGGGAGTGGAAAGACAACTTGAGCTTGGCCTCATCACTGTTCGAAAGCTTTACAGGTCATATCTAGTTGACATCCGGACCTATCTTCCAAAGGGGATGTGTAGGTAGCCTGAAGCTGAAGGCAAATGGGACTTTGTCTAAACGGCGACACTGCAGAGAACCTAGGTGAGGCGCACACTAGGGATGCCATACAGTACACTAATATGAGTGACATACTCAGACACACATTATGACCCGCAGTCTTCTCTGCCAGATCAACAATGTCCATCAAACTTTGTACTTGGAGGCGATAGCATCCCTTATGCACGAAAACGGAACACGATGGTTGAAAGCGCGACTAGAGGATGATTCACCATCTCGTTTAAAACCGGCGGACCTTCACGATGACATGGTGGTAGGGTAACCTGGATAAATTGCTACTTTTTGCACGCTGCACATGCCAAGCCTGATTTCATCACAGACGATATCATCAACAAAACGAAGCTCCTCGTTGTCCAGGAAGGCCACTATCGGGATCCGTTCTCGTTGCTCAAAGAGGCGGTTTCTGCTGCTAATCAAAAGGTAAATGACGACGAATTGCAAGCGATAGCATCCCTTATGCATGAAAATGGAACACGATGGTTGAAAGCGCGACTAGAGGATGGCTCACCATCTCGCTTAAGACCGGCGGACCTCCAGGATGACATAGCGGAAGCCAGGCGCAGGGTACGAGATGAGCTTATACTACGAGGGGTCCGTGAAGACAATGCTAGGAATGTGGCGGACGTGTGGTGTAATCAAGTATGTGCCTACTATTTCACGAACTATTCACTAATGACATACAACAGTTTCAAGATGCGGAGCTGCAAGGCCGCATCATGGGTCATTGGTCGACTGCTGTGTGCCCTTGGTTGTACGACAGGTAAACTGATGGTGCAATTCGCACGACCTAGAGTCATATATTTTCCTGATTTGGATCGTGGGCGTGAATTTCAAGGGTCCGTACCATCAGGTCGAACACTGGACTGATCCTTCAAAGCCGGGACCCATTCCTGACAACTCTATGCCCAACGACAAAGCCAGCGACCTCATATCCAGCAAATTCCAGCGACCCTCCTGCCACTGGTCTGGCAAAGGTCAGCCTTCTACATCGGTTAAGCGGGTTTCCGCAACGCAACGCACCTCTGCCATAAGTGGCGATGAGGAGTTTGAAAGGCGGAATGTGATAGTCCCTGAGTGGGCCAAAATGGGCTCCCTAGACCTGCGGACTGAGCCTGTGCTGCGCCAGACGGAGATGAGGTGCTTCGACGGGTGATGCATGCAGTGTTGTTTGGTGATTCTAGACCCAATATTCTTGATCGTCCTCCTGGAGGAGGATACCTGATTGCTGATGCATCATCCGCCGTGGTACAGGTGAGCACCGTTCTGTTACTATTGTTTAGAATGCCCCCTCAATAACTTGAGATTGTTGAAGCGGTGGAGGAAGTAGAATGCGGAGCCCACTCCAAAACCAACGATGGCTAGGCTGTGAACTTCTGCAGGGTGTCGTGCAGCATGTGCCTCCGTGAGTTTTTTGTGTTCTTGCTATGGTGAAATGGGAATTGACAACATTAGCTGGTTTAAGGCGCAGCTAAAACGGTACTTCAAGGCAGTCGTCATGAAGTTGCTCACAAAAGACGCAGACGAGCAAAACGGATAAACATATATATACTCTTATCGCACTTCCTTCCCTTCACAATGACGTCAACGTTGACTGGCTGGAGCCGGACCAAGTTATATCCGTTGTGGAGGAGATTCGGCCATAGTTTTCATTATCGCCCACATACACCTCCGAAGCATCATCGCTGTTATATCAGCAGTGTATTCGGCATTGCTGAAAATCAAAGGTGACTCAGACACTCACGATCAGCTATTTGCCAAAATCAGACATTTCAGTATGGAAAGCAAGAGTGATTAGCTCGAACAACAACGATCAGCTTTCATAAAAAAGGCATTTGTTTGGCTTTTCCCCTGCCAGACCCCCAACCACACCTGAGTGCGACATTCATTACTTGACCGACAGCAGTGTATGTAGTAGATTTTTTTTCGTGCCTTACAAATTTGTCAAAGTGATGGCTGAATGTCTTGTGCCTTACGATGTTGCGAAGGTGAACAATTGTTTTAGTCCAAGCCTGGCTTGGTGTGACCTACTAATACTCTCTACTCTACTCATGGCTGATGCCAGTCTTCAACGAGCAAATCAACATAAGCCCTGCTGTTAGTTTTGGGTACATATTTATCTTCAAGTCACCAACTAACTGAATAACTATGTACTCAATGAGTGCACATCATTTTCAAGGTTCCCATACCTGGTGATCTCCTTGACGAGGTAGAAGGAATTTATGCACCTCCCAATCATCCTGTATTTGAGCTTGTGCCACCGATGTTCAAGAGGCAAGCACAGAATTTCTATGCTGCACTTGGCAAGCCTCCTGTCTCATCTGAATTGTTCTGGGATGTATACCAGCTTATGCAACAACAGTTTGAGGCTCTTGAGAGTGATCATAATTTGACAGTGGAGCTTTCACAGCCATTCCACCTTGAAGATGGTCAGGTTTCACTGATTACGGACCTACAAGATCTACCTCATAATGCTGGCTTGTTGGGACATGCAGGATACCTCTACATGGGAGGCATGTTCAACCCACCGACTCATGCTCTTCATGGAGTTTGTGACTGGGAACCACAAGGGGAGAAACATGATAATGAGGATGGACCTGAGTATGCAGAGTTCACTGATTCTGATTCTGAAGGAAACCAGGAAGAGGGCACAAATAGCTAATAGTCAACCATGCTATTATGGGTAATACTACAGAAAGCTTCATTCATACAAAACCTATCAAACTGAGAACTGTTTAAAGCTGTAAAAACTGCGAGCTTGGGCAAGGTTTTAGACTGCACTCCTGTGACTCAGAACTTCATATGCAGCAGTTATGGATTGAAAGTGGGAGTGTCATTCTGAAGCAGGAATATGTTGCACATGGGCAGAATCAGGATGGTGTTCTTGGACAAGTTTGTAGTCTAGGGATGCTGATCAGAAGTTAGTGTGAATATGAGTGAGTATACAAACACCTTGACTTGTGTGTCGATACGTTGCCGCCCCCGTTGAAGATGGGCGTAAAAGCACATCGAGTGGTTTTTGTGTGTATTCATGCCTGTTCGCAATGTGTGAAGGGATACGGGGCGGTGAGAGGTACCTTCCATACTGACTTCCAAATATACATGAGTGACTTCATTGGCTAGCATAGACAATTGGGCAATGATAGAATTGACGGTCATCTTCAAATCTAGCATTTCTCCCTGCACACTCACATTCACATTGCATGTCAAGTCAGCCCAGGTACCCTGCACATCTATGCAGAGGGCACAAATTGGCATGCATAGTAGTAGGGCAAGTTGATAGCACATATTAATCTGCAACCATGGCATATGGCAGTGTATGGATGACTAAAGTCTACACATACATCAAGACAGATAGAATTCTGAACACTAAGAACAGCAAGTTGAAAGAAGAGACACATCAAGATCCATATCAACGATGGCCAAATGATTAATTGTTCCTTCTCAAGGTGAAGCCTGACAAGTATTCCTGAATATGACACAGATCTGGCCATACATCATTCATGTAACATGCTGTCTGACCATCAATCATAATAAGAATCAGCACATCATATGTCAGAGATTTTTTTCTGGCATTATAATGTGCCTTGGAATCATTATGACCACCATTATGATCAGATTACGTCGTGATTACTAGATCGAAACTGAGTTTCAATATTGTTACGATAAGCTCTAAGTCATTATTACATATTCGGGCATATGTGCTGCGCTCACCGTGACCTTTCTCTGATTCCATTGCCCAAGATACACCCCAATGCCCGAGACACTGCCCGCAAAGTGGCAGTGAACATCAAAGACCACTGAGTGCAGTCTTTTGGGTACAGCAATTCGAGCCTGTGGGTTAGCATCGCACTTAAAGAAGTGTGAAAAGAGAGAATGGGAACAACGTGAGGATGAAGAACTTGCCAAGATAGTTCGGACTGCTGAGCAAACAGGTAAGCTATTGAATCATGATGTTTTAATGTACTAACAGTTATAATTTGAATGGTACAGCACATCAAAAGGAGTGTCAAAGACTTTGCAAACAACAATGAGGTCTTGAAAGGCACACAGTCTGGATCCATGGGTGAGCACACATGCTATCAGTGATTTTATCATGTATCTGACCATTCTGGTATAACTATATAGTAAACCTTCTCATGATATGGGCAGCACAAGACGAAGGTGACATATCAGAAAAGGAGGACATAGAGAATGACATTGGTATGTTTGCCTTGCTGTTCAACTTTGCAAGACCCACTAAATTTTATCTATATAAGACATGCAAGGGTTGTCGCCATGTAGACGCCTATCGATCGACTTCGATGCTGTTGTCTTACCTGACCCTGACACTCTTGATCTCAATCATCCCAACGAGCTCCCTCAGGCTTACAAGCTTGATGATATCAAAGTTGAATACCATCCACATAGCAAACTTCCTTCCGTTGTACATCACTTTGCAGATTTTTCTCACAGCTGCTCTTCAGAGGGTCAGGTACCTTGTAACGACGCACCATGGGAACCCTTCCAGACGTGACTGGACTTCGAAGTTGCAGAGATTGCACTCAAAGCTGCAATGACCAAGGCACAGACGAACTGATTACTTGATCTTGTGCATCGATCTGCCAGTGGCGCAGACAAATTTACATTGCAAAGTCACAATGAGGTTCGCTCACTGTGGGAAATAGCTTTGCAGCGGTATACACCGGTGATTGTTTTCCTTTTTGTGCATTTATCAAACCTCATTAATATGTAGTGTGCACTAGTTTCAAAAGGATGTAGTATCTGTTGAGTACGACAATGAGACACATGAGTTTGACATGCACTACCGCCCTCTCTGGGACTGGGTGCTTGATTTATTGCGAGACAGCCGTCTCGCACCTCACTTTATGTTTGATGCTCAATGACTTTCCAAATTTAATGGAGAACAGTTCGTCCGCTTCATTGATGAACCATGGACTGCTGATGCCTTCTGGAATGCACAAGTATGTTTCGCAGGTTCTGATTCCTGTATTGTACTTAAAAACTGTCAACATTACTACTGTTGTAGTCTCAACTTCCGCCAGATGCAAAGCCGCTCACATTCATTCTGTATGCTGACAAAAATAAACTGTCTACTTTTGGGACTGCAAAAGGATATCTGATTGTTGCATGCATTGCAAACCTGCCTGTTCATATTCACAACGGAAATATGACCCTAGGAGGAGGTCGCATTGTTGGTTGGTTGCCGATTGTTAGTATCTTATGATGTGTCTCTACTATTACTTACTACATTTTTAGGTTGCTAAGAATCAAAAACATACAAGAAAGAAGAGCATTATAGACTTCAAAAACGCAGTGTGGCACAAATCCTTCTACCAGCTTCTCAAGTCAATCGAGCTGCACTCAAAAAATGGCTACTGGTTTGAATGCGGGGATCAGACTCAGCACCGTCTCTGGCCTCTGATATTGATTTTAAGCGGAGATTATGAAGAAAAGTATGTGTTACCATTAGTTTACTGCTCTACTATCAGGCTTATCTACTATAGGTGTGTAATGGCATTAATTCATGGTCTGAAGGGCAAGTTTCCATGCCCAGTCTGTCTAGTTCCTTGAGACAAACAGTCAGACAATCACGTCTTTGTATTGCGCATGAGTGCCGATTCCCAACAGGTCCTTTGCACCGCAAGAGCAAAATGTATGGAAAAGAGAAGGCAGAGGATCTAAAGGCATGCTCACTCCAAAATGTTGAGGTACGTGTTTTTGTGCCACTGTTGACAGACTTGTTGATTTCGTCGAATTAAAAGAATGTATTTTCGAAATTTTTTCTTACTGATGTTCATCACGCGCTTTCTATTGATTGCCTGCATATGAATCATGAGTGATTATGGGAGGATCATCTATGGAAGGAGCTTCTATTCTGGATCTCTGATCTTGGACAGGAAGCTGCTACCAAACTCGATGCAAAGTATGTAAATTAAATGTTATGTGAGCTCATTGTGGTGCTGACTTACTGCCTTAGCTTTGATGCTATTCCACGATGGCCCAACTTGACACACTTTAAGGCTGTGATGTTGGTCAATTTCAACGATGGTTCATTTCACGAGGATATTTCAAAGGTACGAGTGCCAACTTTGAATATGATTTTTTGTACTGACACAGACTTTAAATAAAAGCTTGTTCTCTTTACAGTGCAGGATGTCCTACTCAAATCAAAGTCTAAGATAGGATACCTCCTTCTACGCTGCATCCACTATTATCTCGAGCTCAACATCTATGCTTCATTCAAAGTTCACACCAAGGAGACTATTGTGGCTGGAAGGGCGACCTTGGTTAAGTTCTCAGAATTGATGGATATAAGTTTTTCAGATGTCATTAATCATTTTCAGTAATTGTTTGACTCATCTGATGTTAATAGGAATATATTACTCAGTCACAGCCTGAAATGAATAAAAATTGGAACTTTCCGAAAAAGCACATGATCACCCACATATTCAACGATATTTTGGCCAAAGGTGCGACACACAACTACAACACCAAGCTGAATGAGAAGATGCATGGCGCTTTACGGAAAATTTACCTTCAATGGACAAACTTTAAGGACATTGCTCCTCAGGTTCATCATATTGCAGTGTACAAGACTAATATTTTACTTACAAGTTACAGATCTTGAACTATGATCATTGGCTTTTAACATTGGCATGTATGCGTACCGAGCTCGATGAGCTTGACGACTATGTTCGAAAGGCTACCAATGACCCAGAGACAAATGAACCTCTGGATATCGAATTAGCAGCAGACCCTGTCATCCATGCACACTTAGGTTCGAAGCAAGGCCAACACTCTTTTTCAGACATTGCATGCGCACATGAAACTGACCGGGCCTTCAACGACTTTCAGACAAAGCTAAATGGCTTTTTGAATGTGTTCTTACCGCAGAATGACATTCCCTTACCAGATGGAAGGGCCCTTTGTCCCGGAGCCGAGGATGAGGTGCGCTATCTTACTCTATGTTGCAATTGACCATCCTCAATGATTTTTCTTGTAGATTACAGAGTTCCGCTTCCTGTGGGTGAATTATGAGTCCATGGTTGATTGGCGCATGCACCAAGACTTACTTCGGTGCAGCCCAAAATTTTATGAATCACCGAGGTTTGATTGCGTCATTGTCAAAACTACTGGCAAACCGTTCATCGCTCGGCTTGTATACTTGTTTGGCTGCTCAATTGGTAATACTCATTTCCCTCTGGCCCTTATACATCCTTATGATGCTGGTATCGGTATTCATCGAAGGTGGGATGTTGATCTGGGATTGTGGCGTGTACGTGCAAAACCTTGGTCATCATCTGAGATCATTTCGGTCTGGTTGATTATCTGAGGTGCTGCACTCGCCAAAGATCCAGAAATCAATGGAGATTACTTCATTATGCACACCGTGGATATGGACATGTTCCTTTGTGTCAAGTCTCTTCAAGTATAATTTAATGTTGTTCGTTCTACTGTGCACCCATATGCTCTGCGTCCTTTCAGGCAACAGCATGGAAAGTGAGATCCATCTATCTGAATATGTGGTCGCAATGGTGATCATTGATGTGTTGGCTTTTGGTGATGTATCAATAGGTCAGGCTATGTACAGACAGCGTTATGTAATATTCAACATTCAATATTCGCTGTCATGTGACGATATCGAGTTCATCTGGATGATCCCGGATTCCTCATCTACAAGTTCCTATCAATCATCAGCCTCAATGGGGGGCATGGGGGGAAGATATATGGGTAAATCTACTCGAAAGGCTATTACGTCACATCGTCCCGCTCGAAAAGTTATCGCATCTAATCATACCACCACCATGTCTCTCAGCGATGGCTCTGTATCATCTACTCATTCCCTCAGATTACAGGGACCTATCCAAGACAAAGATATGCTACCAAGATTGGATAGAAGTTGTAAAGCTCCTGCACATTGGACACATGATGAAGAAGCAAGATTCCTCCAGTACCTCCTCACCCATAAGGCGCAGGCTGGGGACACCATGAGCTTCAAAAAGTCGACCTTTCAAGGAGCTGCTGCTGATATCAGTCAGGTGTTTCCTAATCAGCGTGGAGGGGAAAAGACTGCAAATGTCTGCAAGACAAAGTGGACCAATGTAAGCACAATCACAATCATCCATTGCCAGCCGCAGCTTACTGTAACTATGTCTTAATAGCTAAAGGCTTCTTACAACGCCATCATCAACATCAAGAAAACATCAGGCTTTTCATGGAGTAACAAGCTTGGAGCAGGAATTACAGATGCACATGGGGACATTTGGGAGAAATATGTCAAGGTAAGTCAATGCACCCATTTTTAACTACCCTGTCATTAAAATACCTGCAATACTAGAACAGTCCCGCTGCGAAACCATTCAAGACTAAGGGGTTCTTGCACTTCAACACAATCGACCAGATCATGCCCCATAGGCCAAGCACTGCAAAAGGAAAGTTTGTCAAGTGTCAGCCCCAGGCCGGCCTGATGGTCCCAGCTGCACCTTCTGAGTCGTCATCTTCCAGCGCTGTTATGATGCCCCCTCCACCTTATCCTCTGACTCCTGCTGCACATAACACCATGAATTTGATGCAGCTCGTGTCTGCTACTGACGAGATCAATTGTCTCCACTGGCCCAGGCATCCATGATGCCTCCATCCTCGAGCTCACACTCCCGGCCACCTACCAGTGGGTGGACTGTATCATCACTTTTTCCTCCACTATGAGCGACTTGGGGCTGACAAGTGTCAGCCGGGCTAAGTGCAAATTTAGCGCACTGCCAAATGAAGGAGAATGGCAATCACAGAAGTGGTCCTGTGCTCCCTCGGCATCTGTAGCGGCCCAGCAGGAGGGTAGTGCGGCGCTAACGTTCAATTGCAGACATCTTGCCTCATATCATCAGGAGCCTCACCACAACCTCCGAGGCCGGCATCCACACTGCCGTGTCAGACCATCCTCCTTCCAGTGACCTTGGATGCGCCATCAACTTGCTTACTCAGACCAAGGGTTTGAGTATGGATGATGTTATGGACCTTATGGACTACCTATCATCAAACCCAACTGAAGCAGTTGTGTTCGCTAACTTTCATGGTACAGAATTTAGGGCCACGTGGGCATGGAGGAAGCTCTCCGTCATTTGTCATGGTGCTACCAGTACTACCTTGTAAGTAGTTAATAGTACTAGTCTTTTTCATGGTGCCGGTGTCTTCTTAGATAGATGATCTATAGATAAACACCTATAAAAACAAATATCTCCATGGTCAACGATTCAGACAAATACCAATGACTGATAACGTGGTCGTTCGTGGGTGGCTAGTTGTATACTACCCAAGGTATGTTCAGCTAAGGATAGTTCTGCAAGATCAGTAATACGATGGTCAATCCAATCTATGGACTTGACAGAAAACAAACAGACAATGGTCAGTCTGACAGTATGGGCGATGACCAAAAGAATATACGGGTTTCTTCCTCAAGTTCCCTTTCAACAACAGTGCCTCGTACCAACTATACTCCAAAGAAATGGTGCGGAATTACAATGATAAACTCCCTCAGCACAAAACAGGTAGAATCAAAGGTCAAGACTAGTCAAATGCTTTATTGTAGAACTCTTAGCTCAATATTGAACCTGCTGTCAAGGAACTCTTCTTTGAGTATTCAAACAGACTCAGGAACGGACGTCCTTGGGTTTACTACCAAGTCCCCTCTTCAACGGCTAAAGCCTAGCAGGCACAGAATATCTTGGCTCAGTATCACTACTCAGATGAGTGAGGTCAAGCTTCACTATCAATTCCTAAAGTCTCCCCACTATGCTACTACTGAGTCTTAGGTGGACGTAGAGACAACACGAATATTTTGGATCAGTATTTTTGGACAAAGAACACCAAAGGTCAGTGAAAGTAAAAGAAAAGAAAAAAGAATATAGGAAATCAGAATAAAAGTGTGGCTGTACCTTGCTTGCTGGTTGCTGCACACAGTGAGCTCACAGCGGGTACGTTCAGTTATGATGAGCTTGCAGTATTACTGTCCTCTTGAGAATGTTCCTCTCAGTCTTGGAAACAGTTCTTGACACTGGTACTGACACTTATCACACCTTACTTCACAACTTAGTGTTAGTTGGGCTGAGAAACACCCTACTACCTGCTGGTATCTGCTTGTTATTATTTCAAAAACTGGGGTCATTATATACACAATAAATGTGGCTGTGCTACTAGTGTATTCAAGAGTCATTAAGAGTCATAATGAGTCATATGTGCAAGGTGAGTCATAGTGAGTCATAGTGAGTCATATATTCAGAGGGAGTCATAGTGAGTCATTGGGTATTTTGCTAAGTCATGTGACCTGTCCAACCCCTGATGACAAATCCAGAAAGAGAGTAAGAAGTGTCACATGATATGAATCCTGTGTGTGGCTGTCTTTGCTTTGCTTTGTTTGAAGGGTGAGAATGACGCGAGCCTAGTATTTAGGGGTTTACTAATGTTTTTCCAGGACAACTTATGTGGGAAATATTTTTCACAGTCACCTGACATGTGTGGGATTTTGTCTGAGTCATCACCATGGCTGACTAAGCAAAACTCATCGCAGAATTAAATGTACTAAAATATTCAGGCTGCTGGCATATAGACTTGAAAAATAAAAAAAAGCAAAAAAAATATTCCCTTAGCCTCAGTCCAACTTCAGATAAAAGGGAAAAGGGTTTCATAGTGGTATTTCAGGGTATATGACTCATGAGAGAGTATTGGTCGTCCATGCACCGAACCGGTTTGGTGCAGGTCACCGGTCATACTACAAGTATCTGTTCAAGTCTCACTGTTACCAATATGTACAATTGTTGTCCATCTACAGTCTGTAATTCAACAAGAATGATACTGCCTACTAAGTCTTACATTGGTGCCGGTACTTCAAGTCCACACCAAGCTCGTTCTTCTAAGTAATCTGCCCACATGGCAGCCGCTATTTCATCACGATGCTGATCAGCTCTCCTCCTCTCCCTACTATCTGCCAGCCCATCAGCCAGATTCCC